>NC_079505.1:24159656-24329010 GCF_030052815.1 Hevea brasiliensis
TAAAAAAATCTCTTAATTTTCTAAATCCCTTAAGAAGTTATTTTATATAATTTTCATTTTTTCAGTTATAGACAACACTTCATCTAGAAAAAAAAAAGTTAAAAATATAAATAAAATATTGTAAAAATAAATAAATTATTGCTACTATTATTTAATTACAACAAAGGCAAAAAAAAAAACTTAAATTCCATGAAGAGATTTCTAGGAAGGAGCTGCTCTAGCGCATCAGTGCTCAAGCGTCGATTATGACTCAAGAAAGAAAGAGAAAACAACCAACTTGAAGACAAAGACTCCCACGCCTCCTTCTTTTTTTTTTTTTGAAGTAATTAGTCATAAATTACAAAAGGTTTTTTTTTTCTTTAAGTAAATCACAGGTTTTTTTTTAGCTCAATGAGTTTGGCTTAATTCTGTTTGTGTCATAGAGGCTTATTATGAAGATAAAGCGCTTCCAGTAAAAATTTTCTTCATTTATAAGTATCGATTATTTATCTTTTATATAAAAATTGAGAAAAAAATTTTAAAATTAAATATTATAATAAAAAAAATTGAAGATAGAAATTGAGAGGACTCAACCAATTAAAATAAAAAGGAAAAATAATTAATAAAATTTCTACAATATTATTGTTGAAATAGGAACTCATAATTGAGTTTTGATATATATAAATAAGATTAATTGCATAAGTGTGTAAAAAAAAAAAAAGTAAAATTATATACCCTCCCATCTCCTTCTCGCCTTTTTTTCAATTTTTTTTAATCTCATCTTTATGAATAAATACTTTATATTTTTCTCAAAAAAGTAGTTTTCCTTATACTCCATTGTTTTTAATTCTTCAACCCTGAAAGAATACTATCATTTTTTTTAATTATTTTAATTATTGACTCAAATAATTTTATCACTTTATTATGATGTAAATAATGTGAAATATTTAATTTTTTTTTATCTTTATTATGCATTCAATAAATTTTTATAATACTGACACCCTTAATTTTTGTTTTAGTTTAACTATACTCTATGATTATACTTTTTAGCATTGATTCATTTAAAATATGTAAATAATGAGTGTAATTATTTTTTTTCCCTAAATTAATATTGTATTGGACCTAAACAATGGTCGAGCTAAAAATTTTATTTACTAGAGTCATTTATATAATTAGTTAATTTTAGGTATATGTATATAATTATATAAACCAATATATATATATATATATAGAATTAAAATTTTAAAGAATTGTAAATAAGAATAATTAATTTTAAAAAATAAGTCAATTATAGTATTATTTTTTATACAGGGGATTAAGGGAATGAGAGTCTTAAATTTAATTCTATTAGATAAGTGATATATTTTCAGTTATTAAATTAATTTAGGCTACACTCAAATCAATAACTTTTACTATAACAGTTATAAAGATAGAATTATCATATATTAAGAAATTTTATCCTATAATTTGATAAAAGTTAAAAATGTAAAAAAAAATGATAAGAATAATAAAATAATTGATTTGAAAAATTTTAAACAGTAATATATATTATACTAATTAATATTAATTATTAATAAATTTTATTGTAATTAAATTTAATATTTAATATATATATATATAAAATAATTACACATTATAAATTATTTATTGTAGCATATGTTAAAAAAAAAG
The DNA here is from genome assembly GCF_030052815.1 of Hevea brasiliensis. Taxonomy (NCBI): domain Eukaryota; kingdom Viridiplantae; phylum Streptophyta; class Magnoliopsida; order Malpighiales; family Euphorbiaceae; genus Hevea; species Hevea brasiliensis. The sequence goes on from NC_079505.1 coordinate 24,161,307, forward strand.
AAAAGGATTAATATAGTATTTATTATTTTAAAATAATAAATATTATATAATTTTATAGTTAAAATAATTTAATTTAATTTTAAGAGATTTAACTATCCCATATCGTTTAAACATAAGAAAAAAGAACGATTAATAAAATTCGCTTTAAAATGACGCCGTATATCCCCACTGAATCATAGTTTGCAGGAGCTAAAGTGGTAGCTGCAAGGAGTACTGATGAAAAATGACAAACTTCCAGGAATGCTCGAAGTTTGTGAAACGAACTGGAAAATAGAAGGGGTTTGAGTCAAGTAGAATAGGGGAAGGTGGAGAAAGAAAGTTACTTTCCTACGAAAGTAACTTTCCAGTATATCCATCCTTAACTTAACTTTTCAATATACTATTGAATCTGATTGGAAAAGTTAGCATTTTATGCTAATTGGTAACTTTCCAATCAGATTCATTTTATGCTAATTGCTAATTGGTAACTTTCCAATCAGATTCATTTTATGCTAATTGGTAATGCTAACTTTTCCAATCAGATTCAATAGCCAATCAGATTCAATAGTATATTGAAAAGTTAAGTTAAGGATGGATGGATATCAGTCCCCCTGAACCCCCTATATATTCAGGTCATCTCTCTGTGTAGCTTAGGAATGCATCTACCACAAACATCTTCTATAGCTAGTTGAGCAGCTTCAGTATCACCATCGCAACCCAAATGTATGTAATAATCTCTATCCTCTTTCTTTATTTAATTTCTCTCGCAGTATCATTTCCTGTTTCAACAAGTTAGTCATTTTACCTCTCCCCAATATTTGTAACTTAACTACTTTTATCTTTTCGGTTTAATTTATCTTTCAATGGCTTATTCATTTTCAGGTTACAATTCCTTCTTGTAAGTATGAAGTTTTTTGTCGACTAAAACAAATATATAAATCAATTTTTTTTATATATTTAATTTTTTGGACTCAAATCATTTTGCCAACACTAGTATTTTTCTTCCTATTTATTTTGATGCATGAGTTTGTCGTGGATTAAGACAATGATATAAATGAGTTTTTTAAAGTTATTTATTAAATTAATCCTAATATTTGCATCAAATCACAATTATTTGACTAATTACTTTTTAATTTTATCAATTAAAATGTTAATTATTTTAATTTCAAATTAAAATGTTATTTTTTAAAAAATTACATTAAATTTTTAAATTAAAATTCGAATTAATCAGATTAATCTATATAAATTATTTTCATATTAGAAACTTAGAAGTATAATATATAAATATAATTATATCAACACAAAAATTGAGATGAAAATACGACTGGAGGCTTAATTCCTTCACGCCAAACTTCTCCAGTTCGATTCCCAGTTCCAACGTTTATGTTCTCTTGTTATTTAACTTAACTAATCCTAGCCGTCCATTCCAGTTCTGATAATCTCAGCCCTTGTAAGTCTTAGTATACCTGACCCTAACCTCATCCTCACGAGAGTGCTCATCTCCTCCAACTTTCTGCCGATTATGGATGTCTTCCCTGCATCCTCATTTCTATATATTTTTTTTCTCCAGCAACCCCTTGTGGTCCCTTTCGATTTCTTCCCCATATCTAGATTTCTTTGATTTAAAGCCTCTTTATTTTTTTTTTCGTTTATTTATGTAGCTCTCAATATCCTTTTCATCGACCACCACTCTCCTCTCATTTGCTTGTCCTTTCTCTCCTAATTGGCCAGCGCTTTCCTCTTTGATTTTGGGAGTTCTTATGGTCTCAGCATCAGCAACAATTCTCCTTTCGCATAAGCAAGTCACAGCTAGCAGAGAGATCAACAATTCTCCTCTGTGATTTTTGGGAGTTATTTTCTCTTACGAGCCCAGATAGAAGAATCTTTTACATTTAAATCTATGCTACTTGATGGGTTTTATTAATTTGTTAGGTTTGTAATTGATGATATTGTATTTTGGCATTTAGCTAAATATATTAGATTTGTTCTTCTTTTTAAGCCTTTGCTGTAAATACTTCAATTTTTTTTTTTTTATGCATTTGCTGTAAATCTATGCCTTGTGATGCTTGAACCTTGATGTTGAATGTGATAAATGTGCTGTAAACTTTGCTGTTGCTTGCTTCTGTTTTCCTTCGGAAGATACAGACTTCGTGCATTGCTTTTGTCTCATTCCTACATATTAACTAACTATTTTTAAATAACTTCCTCCTCCCTCTTCTTTTTGTATATGTATAAAACAGGACAGGAAATGGAATATTATCTACCGTTCAAATAGTGGCTTTTTTGGGAATTCAATTATCTTGGGAGATGAAGGTGTTGGTGTTCATTCTAATCAACTATGCTATAGCAATGACGATTGAACACGAACTCCAAATCCATTCTAACTCAAATTGCAAAACATGCGTTAGAAATATTCGTCTCCTGTTGGGTTATGCAGCAATTGTGCTACTTGCTTGGATTCATGTTATCAGCTATGGTGTATTACTTTTGAGTTTATGCGTCTACTTTGTTATACGATTTGCACGCAATCCATATCAAGACTTATGTTTATTAGTAGGCGAAGATTTGCAGTACTTAAAGGTGCTAGTTGAAGGTGAAATCCAAAGGCTATTTGGCAGGGAGGAGAGAGACACTGAGGAGAGAGGCAGGGAGGAGAGAGACACTGAGGAGAGAGCCGCTGAAAATGTAGCCGCTGAAAATGTCTAGTTGGGTATATCACTCTAGTAAACCTGATTTGTCTTTAAAAGTTTAGATTTCTCTATAAAATGTATGATTTTAGCAATAATTATAATAGTTTAAATGTGATAGTTTAGTCCATATTAATGTATCTGAGTTTTAGAATTAATATTTGAGTTGGAGAATTTTGAAAGGGTGTTCATTGAAATTTTGAAATTTATTTATGTATTGCATGATTGAACATGTTAGAATATTTTTTTATTGCCTTGTTAAATCTCCCTCTCTCTCATTTGTAATTTTTGATGCAAAGAGGGGTTTTGATTTGTGTTGTTTGTAGAGGAAGACATAGGGAGAGGGAGAGAATTTATTATTATTATTATTATTATTATTATTATTATTATTATTATTTTTTAACACCATTAAGTCCAAATTTGAAATATTTTATTACAGTATATGAGTTGTAGAAATAATACAAATATTCATCTCTCTTATCATAGCAAAATACCCATCTCATTCGCAGGGTGTGTTTGAGATTAGAATTGGCTATTGATTCCATACTCAAAGCTTGTAAATCAAATAATGTTGATCTTAGTCCCAAGTTTCAGATGGTTTCTTCTAGGCTTAGGACCTGCATATTTAAATGGGGCGCTTGTTGCTCATATCACGATCTTTACCATTTGCTACTCCAAGCATCAGGAAGTGCATTTCAAGCACTGAGGAGGCTGCTAACTGTAGGTGGGGAAAACAGCATAATGTAGGAACAAAATCATCAGTCTTCTTCGTCTATTAAATATGGCTGTCTTAATTATTGCTTATTTATTAATATTATGTAAATGACCTTTTTCATATTGCTTGCTGCTACTCTGACCAATTTGGTGATTAATTTCTCTTTAATCTTTTCTTGCCCTGCACTGTCCATGAATTCTGCAAAGTTGAGCTTCTTGTTGCAACTTAAAAGCTTTGTCACTATCAGTTCAGATATGTTAGGTCTTGGATTTTAGTAGGGTAATTAACAAAGTTGTTTGTAAAGAGTTTATTTGCTCTTGAAGATTAGCTTTGGATCTCTAGTTCTGCGGCTTGAGTGGGGCCTTCTGCTGTTGTTTATTTTTGAGTTTACTTTGGTTTTCTTTTTTTCTTTTTTTTTTCTCTTCTTTTTAATTCAATGGAGTCAAAATTAGTTGAATAATGATTAATAAATGTTAATTATATAACATGTACAACTCTCTCTTTTAATAACTCTCAAATAGATTTTGTTTCAATTATGCAGCAACAGAAAATTATAGAATACAAAGACTGATATTGAGTCAGCGGGCTGGTAGTAACCACTAACAAGCAATGTAATTGTTAGAATAAATTAGTCTTCAAACACTCTTATTTCACATTAGCTGGTCATAGATTTTGACATCTCTTTATAACCTTTTAGATTTATAATTTTGTTTAGTGAAAAGATTTATAAATTTTGAATATTGATATAGAGTTGATATGTAATAGAGTTAAATAACCAAAAAAAGTATATATAATCAACTTTAATTAATTTAGAATTAAAATGATAGTAGAGTCTAATTCATTTTCTTTGGGTCATGTAATTTTTTATAATCTCTTAAGCCTTGGAATGCTTCATAGGTCTTGCATTTCTAACCGTGATCAAAATTACTTGGACTCTTTCCACTATTGGGTTCAATCTTAAAAAAAAATACAGGTTGCTATCCAAAATTATCTTGAAATTTGGTAATGGGCCTATAGTTATAGTCTTACCAAATCCTTGTTGGGCTTTGGCTTGTAAGAGAATTACTATTTAAACTTTTTATTTTAAAAAACTAATTATTTTTTTTTAAATATATCAGTTAATATTTATATTTTTGTTTAAGTTTTTATATTTTTATTTAGTATATTCTTTAGCCTTCATTCATTCAGTTTAAATTAAATTTTTTTTGTTAGTATTTAAAAAAAAATTACCATTATAAAAACCAAATAGTTCAAAGCTTATAAAATGTAGGAATTATATTGTTGTGTTTTTTAAATTATTGAAACTAAATAAAATTCAAACTAACGAGAGACAAAAAGTAAATAGAATAATTTTTTTTTGGTCAATAGGCAAATTACATTACATAAAAGGTTTAGAGCCCAATACATAACAAAGGACTCATTTAGAATCATGATTACAACATAAGGCTAAAAGTCTGATTTCAATCCAATACAACACTTCATTAGCCCAAATAGAACCACTACATGAGTAACCAAAATAGGCCCTAATTGGCTGCCTAGCCCAGTGGTAGAGAAAAGGTCAGAAAACAAAGAGAAATCCTTTCCCTGCAGCCCATTTGGGAGACCTATAGCAAAAGAGAGACCCGAAGCACAGGAACTGCCGCCACCGCCCAACCATTCACAAGCAGATCCAACCAAGGAAGTTTCCAGCAAAATGGAGTGCAAGGGAACAAAAATTGGCCAATGCCTACAGAGGAAAATTCCCCACACAAGAATTCCCCACACAAGCATACTCCTCAATTGCTGAGCAAACCATTATGACCCAAGAACAAAGAAGAAGCACAATGCCATGGACAGTACTAAACCTTGCCGAAAAACACCAGAAATCGGGGGTGAGAGGTGACTGACTCTTTGACTTCTCTCTTGTGCCTTCTAGGTTGAGCTAAGATCCTCAAACCCGACGACAAGCCACCCCAAATCTCCCCTAGTATCCCAAAAGCTGTAGTGACCCAAGCAGAAAACAATCCAGACCAAAGATGGCCATGTAGATCAAAAAGTGCTTTAACCATTTCTTCATATCTGCAACAAAAACAATATATTATTTATGCATACTACAACCCCGCCCGGAGGTGCAGAGGGAGAACCCATTTCTGGGACAGGGAACGGAGACTCCCCCTACCCCGATGCGGTAGAAGTTATTAAATGGAACAAAAATATAGGAACTAACCCTAAAGACCATTGTATAAAATCGCTTTGGTAGAGAGAAGCGCATTGAAAATTTTATTGCCCACCCAATATGGCTTCTTTTCCTCATCCTAAAGACGGTTAATTGCATCAATCATCTATTAATTTAAGTATTTATTTTCATTTCAGTTATTTAAATTTAATTTATTAAAATAAAATTAATTAACTTTAATTTTATTAAAAGAAAATTTCTAACATACAATAGTAAATTTTCATGTAAAAAAAATTATTATTTTACCCCTATTTTCTAGAAAAAAATCACCATTTTATTCAATTTTTTTTTTTCTATTTCTCACATTCTTAATTTCTTACAGTCAAATTATTTGATATTTATTTATTAATAAAATTATTTTATTTTTAATAAAATTATTATTTATTAAATTTATTAATAACATTATCTTATAATTTATATTTTCTATTTGTTATTTTTTTACTATTAATTTAAATCTTATTAACCTTTAATTGGGTTCATTAATAAATAATTATATTTTCCCTTTTAACTTTAGAACACTATTTTTGAATATTTTAATTCAAGCATGAATTAATTTACTTGACCTCTTTAATTTTAAAAATAAAATTTTAAAATATAATTTAAATTAAACAATTAAATTCAAATCTCAACATAACTAAGATTATAATCAGTTTTAGTTTGTTTTAAATAAAATATACTAATTTTTAAATACCAATGGTAATTATGTAATTAAATCATAATAGAAAATTCGAAAATAAGCTAAATTAGGGTTTAGGGTTTGTCATTATGGTTCAGCTAAATATCAAGGTGTCATTAATGTTTAAAATTAATTTATTTTATTTTAAAATAAATTAAAATTGCAATTATCGTCTTAATTAAAATGAGGCCTGAATTTAATTATTTAATTAAAATCATATTTTTAAAAATTATTTTTCAAAATTAAAAAGAGTAAGTAAATTAATTGATACTTAAATTAAATTATCTGATTGAAATAAAATTTTAGAAAATAGAGTTTTAAAACTAAAGGTTGCATATAATATTTACTGATGAACTCAACTAGAATTTAATAAAATTTAAATTAATTATAAATAAAAAAATAAAAGTTAATAAATAATGTTTTTAATAATTATTAAAATTATTAAAAACGAAATAGTTTTATTGATAAATGTGCATAACTTAATTTGACCATGAAAAATAAGAATGTGAGAGAAAGAGAGAAAGAAACTTATGGGAGGTAAAATGGTGACTTTTTTTTTAAAAGACAAAATAGTAATTTTTTTTTTATTTAGAAACATGTTATTAATTAACTTATTTTAAAATTAAATGATATATCATCAAATGCAAAATTATATCCACTGTTATTATAAAATTTATATATTAATACTTGAAATAAAATTGATTTTTATTTAAATATTTTTAAATTTTAATTACTAAAATTTTATATAATATTAAAAAGTAATTATTAAAAAATAATATTTTTAAGTCAGATTAGAAAGAGGTGAGTTATTTTTTAAAAAATTATATATATATATATATATATATATATATATATATATATATATATATATATATATATATATAAAATTGTTCACTAAAAAATTATTTAGAAAATCTAAACATTTATCTTTAAAAATATTTCTTATATTTAAAATTTAAAAATTTTAATAATAATAATAATTTTGGAATCGCCATATGATATTTTATTTATTTTATTTATTATTTTATTGGTATATGAAATAAAATCAATTAATGTAAAAAAATAGAAAATAATATATTAATTAAGTAATTTCAAAATTTAAAATTAAATAATATGTTATTAAATATAGAATTATATCAATTACTGTTAAAAATATTATATATTAACACTTGAAATAAATCAAACTTGTAATTAAATATTTTTGAATTTTAGCTACTAAATCTTACCTTATACTAAAAAAAAAAGAAAATTTTTTATTAACATTTTAATTAGATTAGTACATTTAAATAATTATTTAGTAAAAATTTATTTATATGTTCATAGTCAATGTTAAAAATAATAAAAGAGACCAGCCACGCGCAGAAAAAAAAATAATAAAAAAAAATAAAGAAGTAGCACCAATAACAAAGAGAGCAAATGAAATTCGGCATTAGAGAGACGAACTTGATCAGATTTAATCTGATTTAAAAAAAATAACAACATTGCCTCATCCGATTCAGAATACGTCAAGCCCAGCTGCTTTCCGATCTCCAACATGCGAGTTGCTTCAAAATTTACATCCAAACCAGCATCATCTCCTCTGGTTGTTCAATCACACAATTTCCATCAGATTCTTTCTTACTTTCCCCATTTGGTTTGAGGAAGACATCAATAGAATGACTTCCACCCCTTTGATTGGTCCTACCCACTTGGTCCAATAGAATGACCCTGGTTTGCATCTGCTGAAATGGACGTTGGTAAGAGAGGCTCAATTGAAATTTCGTGTCTAGACATACTTCATGATTTGGGCTGTCACAAGGGATGAGAGCCGAGCTTTGATTATCTTGTAGAAGCCCGTTATATTGTAAAAGCCCGTTATCCATGGGCTCCTCATTAGTAGCCCAACCATTACTCTGCAGCTCACAATCTTCCAAATTAAGATTGTGGAAGAGATACAGCCTCATGGTTGTTATGGTTAAAGGGGTAGAGTGATTTGCAGACGAGTGAGAAGACGAAGAAGAGGGGGAGAGCACGCTCTGCCATTTTAAAACTCCAATTACATTGCAGAGCTCTTTGTCGCAAAATACCTATCTCATTCTCGGATGTGTTTGAGGAACACAGGATTATAATATCAATTAATGTTTGTGGTCCTCTATGGAATAGCATTGGCTTTTGAACCCATACACAAAGCTCGTAAATCAAATTACCAAACAACCTGCTTCCTTGCCAAAATTATTACTTGTGTTGATCTTAGTCCAAGCTTCGGATGGTTTCTTTTGGCCTTATGGACCTGCATGTTTAAATGGGCAGCTTGAAACTCATATCAAGATCTTTACCATTTGCTACTCCAAGCATTTGATTAGTTGAAGAGGCTTTCGGGAAATGTATTTCAAGCACCGAGGAGGAGGCTAACGGGAGGTGGGAAAACTTCCATAGTAATATTATAATCTCGTATTTGAAGGGTTAAATTAATGAATCTTCATAAATATTTTAAAAACCAGATGAGATTTTGCTTAGAGACTTGCCTCAATTAGAATTCTGAATTTGTTTAATTTCTTGCATTTCATAATATTGCCAGTCACAAATAAAATTTCTTGCCCTGTTAAGCATGATGGCTTCACTTAGAATTATATTATTCATAAGAAAATGATTCAATTCCATTCTCAAGCAATCATATTTTATTTTTATTTTTTTTGAAAATGAATTTTTTTTAAGTTAAAAAAAAAATAAATCTTTCATTCTAAATATGAGAATTAATAAAAAAAATCAATTAAATTGAATTCTTATTAAATTTTATTAATTAAATTTTAAAATTTATATTTATTTATTTATTTTAATTTTTAAATCACTTTAGTGTTCATATACGAATTCAAATTATTTTTTTCTATTTTATGTTTCTATTATCATCATTTTATTTTTTTTAGCTGTTTAACTATTAAATTGTTAAATTTGCATTAATTATTGTTATCTTTATTAAACTATTTTTTAAGATGACTTTGTTTTATAATAAATGAATTTGACTTTATACGCCCACATCATATTAATAAAATATCATATTTTCATCTCATTACAAGAAAATTATAATAACAAAAAATTATCGGTCTACTTTAGCAATTTTTTTTTGTCTTTTTTTATATAAATACTACTTTAAAATTATAAGAATTTGATTGACATTATTATTATTATTATTATTATTATTATTATTATTATAAAAAAATATTAAATAAATAATATCGATAAATCTTTTATAATATTCATTCAGAGTTGTTAATATATTAAATGTGTAAATTTAGTTTATAAATAACAATATTTAAATTTATTTTATTCTTAAATTATGATATAATTATAATATATTTAATTTTTTATAATAATTTAAAAAATATTTTAAAATATTGTGCATATATATTATTTTTATATACTAAACCTACTATTATGGGACTAGTGTTAGGCTTTTTCTTAGATACTTAATCACATTTAATTATTATTTTCTTTTATAACTAGACTATGCCATTAATATTTTTTATTATTCCTTTTTTTTTTCATTGTATCATAACAAGTAAAAAATAAATATTGTATTATTAATATTATTGATTTTAAACTAAATTATATATACGTAATTATAGTGGAATATAGTGAATGATTTAATCACTATTAATAGTTAATAATTTTATTTATAAAATACAAGTATAATATTTTTAATTATAAAATAGAATTGGATCTTTTTTCAATATAATACCCACAGCATTGCGCAGGGTATTATTATTAACTAAAAAAAGTAATTAATAAATTAAAAAAATGTGGAGCTTTGTCCTACATCGTTATTGCATGTTGGGCTACCATTTAATTTTTTTAGTTTAAAATTTTAATTTAAGCTAGTTTATTTTTTACACATGTATTTATTTACTCGTGTGTTTTTATTATTTTTAATCAAAATTTTAGAAATATAATTTTAATTTAAAATAATTATTATTAATTTAAATATTTTAATTTTCATACACAATATAAGTAGGGATGGCAATAGGTTTGATTTTTTTGGTATTCAAACCCTAATATGACGAGTTTGGATAGGACATAATTGAGTTTGGGTTTAAAAATAGTACTTGTTACGAGTTCGGATTAGATTTAAATTTTTCATATTGAGTATCCATTATTCGAACCTATTTATATAAATACTTTTTTAAATATAAAATATATATTTTTATAATAATATTTAGAAATTTTATATTTTTATCTTAAATAAATTTAAATACTTCATGAAATTATTAAAATTTTAAACTATAAATTATTAATAAAAATATTTTTTTTTGTAAATTATTAATTAAAGTATATAAAATTAAACTGGTTCGAGTATTTTTAACATAATAATAATTGAATTTTGAAACGAGTTCAAGTAGTTAATAATAAATTTTAATTGAATTTGAGATGGGTTCAAATTTTGAAAATATTAATCGATTCGAATATGATGAATTTCGCGAGTATCTACCTGTTATCATCCTAAGTGTCACGACCCAAATTCTGGATTGGACTGACACTATGACTTGTATCAGTATAAGGCCCCCAAAGCCTGTAGTAAGTCTAACTATCCCTAACTCAACTATAAGGCCATAATTATAGTCCAATTTGAAGAAAATAAGCGGACAGAGTCCGCCCATCAATTGAACTATTCAACGGCGAATTCTTAGCTCATCCGACCTGTAAACACAAAATAACTCAGTTTGGGGAACTCAGCTCACCCTCAAAATCCTCAAGGCAAATAAATAATCAAATGAGAGCTCAGCTCCATCATTCAAGGCAAGTCCTCATTCCATACATTCAAACATATCCACATAATATGTTTACAAGCCCAGAATAATTAAATTATTACATTACTAAATAAGATTAGAACACTACTAGCACATGCGGAGTTCTAAATTATAAATCAAGAAAATAAAATACAAATAAATTGTTGTTGGTAAACCTACGAGAAAAGAAACAGGTTATTCAAAAAAAGAGTCCACCCGTCATTTGGGAAAAATGGTTGAATAGGAGTAAGTGTTCGACTCATAGAGGAAGATATTGATTCTAAATAGAATTTCTATAACTATCTAAACCTAATGCATTCCTATATATGGGATGCAACATACATACATATTTTCAAATAATTCAAACAATATTTATGCAAAAAATAATTTAGAGCACTCACACATTTGTGTGTCATATCAAAGTGTATATATACATATGGGAGTTGATCTCCTATATAGCTCTCTTAATTCCAACACCTGCCAGTGAGATCAATTCGAGCCAGACTTTCTCTTAATAATCCAAATGCGGGGTTCAGTGAGATCAACTCAAAGCCGTACTTACCTCGACTTATCCACATATAAAGATCGGGTCCCAGCGAGTCAAGCTCCAACCGTGACTATCCGTCCTACCCATATCCATAATCACGCCACACACACGCCGACACACACACATAGCTCCAAATTACCTTAAGGCGACCTCCACAAAAATTTCATCAATTGAAAATGCAATACAAGGCGTACCTAGTATTTAACAATATACATATATTTATAAGTAAATGCATGAACATATCTTGAATATATAATAATATTGAAATTATAAATAAAATCAATATCTACTTACAGTGCAACCCAATGCTTATTGGTTCTGCTAAGAAAAAGAAAATTGTTGATTTAGATCACTTGAGCAAACATACCAAATAACTATAAATAATATGCCAACAATAATTAATTAAAGAAACAAAAGACTTTCTAGATTTGTATCGAAAATTTAGTAAAGTCTCTCCTATACTTAGAACCTAACCTCCTTGCAAGAAACCTCATTTATATCTCAACAATTCAAAGGCCTTAGGCCCATAACACAACACAATGCCTATTTGGGCCCTATAAGCATCCTAAGTTACGTCCAAAACTCTAATCTCCATCTCAGTTCTTGAACTCCTCTATAGTCTAATTAAAACCATAATCTTAAAAGCTCCTACTCTATGATATAATTATAATCAAATTAATCAATAAAACTTCAATTCCATATTAAATTTCTAATGAATATTTTACAGTATTCCCTCTTAAAATTGGATTAAATTCCTTGTCACAAAACTCAAATCCACCATTCAATAATTATATCAACTAACACAAATTTTCAATTTATATCTTCATATAATTATTAGTTCCAACACTTCATAATCAAATCTAAATTAGAATATACCATAATATATTTATATCACAAAAAATTCAACTAAACATCTATATTTATTTCCCAAAAATATTCCACAATGACTTAAAAATTCATTAAACACCATATACTATTTCAAAATAATTTGAGTTTCATCAAAATAACATATTCAACTTAACCCAATCCTTAATATTAGAATCGGCAATTTGTACATTCAAATTTATATAAAATATTCTAACCGTTAGATAAATTCCAAATTTAAACCATATGTTCAATACATCCAAATACAACATTAGTAAAAATTTTAGCATCAAATTATATCCAAATCATGAGATATCAAAATATCTATTAAACCCTTCAAATTCTGAATTTTTTTTTCAGAATATTTCTTACTCAGACAACTCATACAAAACAATTTATATCTCACAAATCACAAATTTAAATTTACCAAATTTTTGCACAACAGCTCCAACATACTAGAGATCATCTCTACCAAATTTTATAATTTTCTAAGCATCCCAACTATTTATTTTCCTCAAATTTTAGTAGCTAAAATTTAGAATTCTAAATCCAGACAGCCTATGTTCAATAATTTATTTCTCCAAATCCAACTGTTGAAAAATTACCAAAATTTAACAATAACTTCTAAATAGACCTTAAATATATCCAAAAATAAACTGTAAAAGTTCAACCAAACTCACCTGGACGAAAAACAAATTTGTTGCCCCTGCTTAACCCCTGTTTCTGCTACTATTCATCTTCTTTCTCCCTTTTTTCTTTTTAATTTCTTGTATTCTAGACCAAAATCCTTATTTTCTCCTTGTTGGTGCCCTTCCTTGCTGGAGAAACCTCAAAAATTCGGCCAATCTTCCTTCCTTCTTCTTCCGTTCTTCTTTTTCCCCTTCTTTCTTTCTTTCTTTCTTTCTTTTCCTTTCTTCCTTCCCTTTCCCGATACTCCTTTCTTCCTTTTGCTGTTTCTTTTCTTTTCTTTTTCTTTTTCTTTTTTTTTTTTTTAAAGTGGCTAGCTGTCCCACTTTAAGAGGAAAAGTTCAATTTGGTCCTTGATCTTTCTAAAAGTCCATATTACACCCAAAAATTCAAATCTTCACTTATAAATCAATTTTCCAAATTTAACTTTTTCCCCAAAACATTGTAAATGTTATTTCTATTTCTAATAACAACCATATTTAACATTTTTCACAAAAATTGGGGTGTTACACTAAACACAAGTGATTCTATATAGTTTATAAATAAATGTACATTATAAATATCATTTTGACATTTTGATAAAAATTCAATTGATAAAAAATTAAAAATTTTTGTCATTACAAAAGTGTAATTTTAATTATTATAATTTTTCAAGAGAAATGCTGCAAACACTTTATTGAGAATACTATATATAAACGTTTTTTAAAAATGTTATAAATATTTTCTTTTGAATGCATAACATTCTTAATAATTGATTTATGTTATTTTATAAGTCAAATTGTAACATCCCTAATTTTCAAATAATTATTTTATATGTAAATATAAATATTTTATTCTAATCCCTGGTGTTGTGAGTTTTGCATAGGTACTTTCGTTTCATGGCAATTCGACCGTCGCCCGGATCTGCAATTTCGGGCCGAGCAAATAAGCTGCCGGAACCACTTTGGAAGTGGGTCAAATTTATAGGCTATCGACTATTTTTAGATGCCCCGAACGCGTTCCAAGTGTCAGAATTGGAGTAGGTAAACCCAAACCTTAAGTTTCTTCAATTATTTAGTATCGGGTTTAGATTAAAAATCCATAAAATATTCGTGAGAGGTTAGAAAAGAATAATTCCTTTTGTATTATCTTCATAGTATTGTTAAGGATCGCGGGGCAGAATTTTAGAAATTTTAGAGCTCGTTTGATTGATTTATAATAAAAATTTATGTTATAGGGACTAAAATGTAATTTTCTAAATTATGAGTATTGACTGTTTTGGAGAGCTCAGAAGGGGCCATATGATGACGATGAGATGTGGATATGAGATTTGTGTATTAGAAGTGTTATTTGGATCATTTGCAGGTTAGGTAGGTCCTAGACATAGGACAAATTCAGTCGGATTTTCGGTAAAACTTAAGATTTGTCCTTTGACTCTTTAAAGTTTTGTTTGAATAAATATTGATAAAATTTTTGATATAATGTTTAGGTGAGCCGGGTCAGCCTTCCTCCTCCGCCTAGCCGCCTCAGTGATCAACAGTTAATTTATGAGTAGATATTGATTTTATTTACAATTTCAATATTATTATATTTTCAAAGCATGCTCATGCATCACATATAAATATATGTATGTAGCTAAATGCTAGGCACATTTTATGTTGCATTTTCTTATTTGTAAAAACGGATGTGGATGTCGCCTTAGGGTAATTTAGAGCTGTGTACGTGTATCGATGTGCATGTGGTGTGGTGTGATTGATATGGGTAGGACGGGCAAATCGGCTTGAGCTAGTCTCGCTTGGCCTAGTCCTTTTTGAGAAAATCGGGGTGAGTAAGGCTTTGAGTTGATCTCGCTGACCCCCGTATTTGGATTATTAAGCGAAAGTCCGACTCTAGTTGATCTCGCTGGCAGGCCTTGAATTAAGAGAGCTGTATAGGGGATCAGCTCCCATATATATATATATATATATCTGTTGTGATGTATTGGTGTGTGTGAGTGCTCCAAACTATTCTTTATGCGAATATTGCTTGAAATTAGTGAAATTGTTGATCGGCGTTGCATTTTATCCTTAGGGATGCATTAGAACTAGATAGTTATAGAAATTATTTTTAAAATCAATATCTTGCTCTATCAGTTGAAATGCTCACTCCTGTTCACTCATTTTTCTAGGTTACAGGAGAGCTTTTCTTGTGATTGACCTATCTCCTTCTTCACAGGTCTATTGGTACATTGTTTATAATTATTATCATTAATCTAAAATCTAGAACACTAAATGTGTTAGTGACATTTTATTTAGCTGGGTCTGTAAAAGATTAACTATTTAAATTTGTTAACTTACTGATTATGTATGTATGGACTTAGGGATCTATTTTTTTATGTGGATGAGGGAGCTAGGCTCCCAGTGATCACATTGTATTGAATGAGGATGTTATGGGTGAGCTGAGCTCCCTAAATGGTTATATATTGTGATTACAAGTCGGGTGAGTAAAAAACTCCCCGTTGGATGGTCCTAGATATGGCCGGACTCTATCCGGTTATTTTCTTAAATTGGGTTTTGAAATTGGGCTTATAGTTTGGGCTTAAACAGTGAGGCTTACTACAGGCTTTGGGGGCCTTATGTTGACCCAAGTCCTAGTGTCGCTCTGGCCCATAAATTGGGTCGTGACAATGTTGGTATCAGAGCTTAGACTCTAGATTCATGGGGAAGAGTATAATTGGGAGTGTGAAAGGAGTTTTTTAGGAGGTCACATGCGGAGTATAGGATCCTGTTTCGTCTTCTTCTATAATTCTTTGTTTTTAGATTCTGTGTTATTCCTTGGGTAATTAAGAGTGCTTCAGTTTAGTGTCGTAGTTTTCATGGTGTACATGGTGATGTGAACTAGAGTTAGCAGACATATTGAGGTTTGCCATGGGGATACGTACTCCAAGAAATGCTATGTCTCAGTCAGTATGGGTTTAAGTGGCGTGCTTATCTAGTGCAAGGCACGAGAACATAAAGGTGACTTTTGGCAGTATAACTACCCTAGATGGGAGTGAGGATACCACTGTTGGCGGTCATCAGTGGATAGTCTAGTTAGAGTAAGTTTACGATATCAATGGATTTGAGAGAGATAAGAGGTTGGGAAACTAGTCTGTTAGGATGTACCGTAGTAACTATGCAATGTTCTTGATATTTGTATTGTGAGCTGCAGATTACAGTACAGACATGGGACTATTGTGTAGAGCTGCGTGCTTCCCTATGGTGCACCATGATTAGATTATTTCTAATTAACCTCTGTTTTCGTACAGTTATGTCAAGACAAAGTTCTATTTCTGTAGAAGAGTTAGGAAAACTCATAGTTAGGGTTTAAAACCCTAGATATTGAACATCAAAGGTCGCAGTTAGGTGATAACTAGAGTCAGTGACTCAGTTATCCTAACTTGAGTGCAGAGTTATAGCATAAGTAGTATGAGACTAGAGGTCTTTAGTACGGTTACAATGTAATGATGACCCCTAATTAGTGGGATCGTCTGGTCTCCGATATGAGAGCGTTGGTGATGTGGCCCAACCGCAAGTGCACGGGTCGTACAAGTAATATAGAAAAGATATCGTTCCCACGAGGAGTTGTGTTAATGATTGAATTTTTTATATAAAAAGTTGACTAAATTGAACTATTTTTGAAATTAAAGCAATGAATTAATGGGTATTGGAGTATGAAATCTATATGTGCAAAATCAATAATCAATTCAACTATGTAATGATTTAACTAAATTTACATCAAATTAAAATAAAGCAAATTCAAATATGGCAATATTCAAAATGGCAAGTAATTAAATTCGATTAGAAATTAACAATGATAAAAAAGGCGATTCCGGAGTTCGGGATTTCATATTCAAGCTATTTCGGGATTTTAAATTGGTTATCCAATCTTGTGGAACTTACGGGT
Organism: Hevea brasiliensis; assembly: GCF_030052815.1. Lineage (NCBI taxonomy): Eukaryota > Viridiplantae > Streptophyta > Magnoliopsida > Malpighiales > Euphorbiaceae > Hevea > Hevea brasiliensis. Next base: position 24,178,340 of record NC_079505.1, read on the forward strand.
TTTAAGGAGATTAATTCTTAAATCCTTTGAATACCCTTTCGAGTGGGACAAAGAGTGCCTTAATCAATCTAATCCTACTTTCGTGGACTTAGAGTTAATTAAGACCCATTAAGTTCTTTAATTAATCTGTGAATCCTCTTAATCCTTAGTCTATTTCTAGATCTAAGTTAATTAAGTCCAATTTCTTGATTATCTATCACAAGGCCTTCTCCTTTTGGTGCCTCAACCATGGATTAAAAACATAACTTAATGGGATCCTACACTAAGCATGTCATTAAGCACACAAGAAATGAATAAAACTCATTAAGACCACAAAATATGGATTACCCAATCAAAATCCACAAAATATCTCAAATATTACATCCCTTACTCCAGAATCAAAGGTAAAACTACTCACTACCCATAATATTTACAAGATATTCTGAGTTTATATGGAAATAAAACTTTAATCTAAGCTAAGAAACAAAAAGCTCAACCCTAGAAATGTAGGAAAAATGTAAGGAAGGAAAGAAATCTACAAATCTGGTTGGAAATGGTGTGAAAATGATTGTGTCTCTTCAGCTGCTCCTGCTCCTTTTTCCCCTCTCCTTATCTCCTTTTCTAAAATGGGAAATGGGGCTATTTATAGTATTTTCTGACATGGAGCCCTAAAATGGTGTGTTTGAGGAGGGATTTTCTGAGGGAATCTTCTGCCAGCTCATTAATGAACTCTTTGTGGGACTGCATAAGTGGACTGCATAAGTCATGCAGTCCCTTATGCAGTTTTCGGCTGGTTTCTGATTCACTTATGCGAAACTGCATGACTTGGCGCATAGGTTATGCACAATTCCGTGAAAGTGCATAAGGGAGGCGTGAATCTGCATAAGCTATGCACTCTCCTTATGCACAATTCGGCAGGTGTTGGAACAGTGTTTCTTCTCCTCATGCGGATCTGCATAGCTTATGCGGCAAGTTATGCGCAATTTTGTCAATGCATATTTCAACTTGAAAACTTGTTTTTGACATCTTTGGCTGTAGAAGTCACTCCTCAATGGCAAAATTTCTTTTTAGTCCTTCAAAAACACCATTTTTCCTACAAAACAAAGTAAAAATTACAAATTAATCCAAAATTGACAATTATGAAAAACTAACTAAATAACTAATGAAATTAGCTAAAAGTGACTAATAATCAAATAAAATAGCTATGAAATTAAACCTAAATGACTATGCAAAATGTATGCATCAGCTGGCAATGTTGGCATTATAATGGATGCATTGCCTAAAGTTTAATGAAGATAGCATCTCCTTTGTGTGTGATAGTTGAGTATAAGTACAATTCTACTCCTAAAAGGAGACTGGAGGTTATTAATAATATTCATAACCTATGAAATGACATTCTAAGAAAGTTTAAAATATCAAAAGAGAGCAGATAGCCTTGTATAGTTGTGGTAATGCAGTAGAGGTAGTACCTCTCTTGCAGTTAGTTATGCTACAGAATATAGTAATGTCTTCTCAGGAGAGATAGAAGAGTACCACTAATATAACAATCTGTGGAATGATATCCTAAATGGGACTATAATGTGATAAAAAATAGTGGCTTAGGTACCCCCTTAGAGAGAGTACAATTTTCAGTGTAAGGATTATAAGGGATTAGATCATGATGGATGCAAAGCTTTAGAGTAGCAAGGGAAAAAGGGGATCTTGTAGATTTCCTCCTTGAGGTATTAGAGTTTGGAGTTAAGGAGAGGAAAGGACAATGACTACAAGTCAGCGAAAATAAGTCATAGAATATCAGTAGATGAAAGGAAATATAGAAATGAAAATTTGGATAGTTGGTTTCAGATGTAACAGGAGAGAAATTCGAGCGGCAGTGGAAGTGCTAATCAGAGTGGTCAACAAACCAATTCTGAGTAGTACAAAGGTGAAGATGACCTAATAAAGACACTGAAAAGTACAGTTATCTAACATAGCTATCAGGTTAAAAAGAAGAATGGAGCTAGGGAATAAAGTAATCAAGGTTTTACTTTGGGTAAGATAAAAGAGATGAATTAAAGAGCAAACTAAATAACCGATAAAGATCAAAGTGAGATATAAAGTACATAAAGTGCCATCTTGAGCAAGGTAAATAGTATGAACTGAAAGGTAATATTAGAAAGCCCATAACGAGATTACATGAGTGAGGATAGCTATCAAAATATAGAATCTATAAGTGTAAGACTTAGAACAGGTCATAACTCGAGCAGTGTCAGGAGCCAAAACATGGAGTTCAGAGTTACAGGACATAGATCAAACTCTGTCTATTCTTGTTCCCAAGATGGAGTAGGTAGCAATGGGATAAAATCCATTTAAATTTCTAACAGTATGAGAAAAGTTAGCTGAGGAATGCAACCAGAGCATGCAAAAGTTATAGGATATGCAATGGTGTCCTGAACTATCCTATCAGGCAAAGAAGTGAATTAATAAGTAGTAAAATAAAAGTAAGTCTAATGGTTCAAATAGGCATGACGAGAAAAAGGGATAGTGGAAAATGGCACATAGGCTTAGGTCATGAGTAGAGATGGTGAGACAACAATTACGGGGTCTGCGATCAAGGGTTAGGTAAGCATTTTCAATATGACCAATAGGGTCATTTTATAAAGAAACATGAATGAAAATAAGTAACAGAACGACAGTAAGTATGATTGGAATCAATTCTGGAAGAGTCTATTAGTGTGAGGTATCTTCCAGAATACAGCAAGATATAGGGATGCAAAAGAGTGAGGATAGGCATAAAAGGTAAAAATAGAGTACAAGTAAAGATAGTAAATCTTAAGATGATACGTCAGGCAAATCAGTAGTACAACAGAAGGATTGTTGCAGCTAATAACTTATAAGAAGAGATGATGAAATTTCAATAAGAAGACTAAAAGACATGGGTTAGACATTATTCTACAGACAATAGTGTGCTGATGATTGTAGGATGAGATTTCTCTTTCTCTTCAAGTTTAGCTCGTGCTTTTGGCTCTAAAAAACTACATAAGTAAGAGAAATTGTTTTGAGATGATCCAGTATTTAAGAATTCAATAGGCAGCAGTCTACACACATTCTCCTTAAAAGGAAATGATAGTAAATGAGTAAATAATGTTAAGTATGAAAGGATGATCAGAGTAGTAACAGGAGTTAAATCAAATTAGTTACCAGGGCTTGCTACCCTTCTGAAATATAAGCTGGAGGAAGTATTATTTGTGGATGAGTTTCAGTAGATGAAATTATTGCTAATACATAAATTTAAGGCTAAAATTTGGAGAGCCGTGGGTAGTATATGTGGTTATATTAAGGAGAATGAACACATGAAATATCTTATCTAAAATTACAGCATAACACACATTTTCCATAGCCATGTTAGTTTAGGTGGAGCTTATAGTTTTAAGGGCTCCTATCTAACCATGATGAGCAATTTCCTACAAGGGTAGTAGGGAAAGATAATGTGTTGATGGTCAAGTTGGGAAAAGAGATATAAGAAGAATTTTCTATGGTCAATTACAAGTGTTACATAATGTAAAGGATGTGCTGGTAGTAATCAATTGTAAGGTTAGAATTATAGAAGTAATGCAACTCGTAATCAAGATAGGACTAAGAAATAAAAAGTAGGTTAAAGTTTATGATGGGATGAACATCCTTAAGGGAAAAGGTATAAGGGTGAGAGAAGATAAAGGTTAAAGAATAAGTACAGTAGGTTGAAAAGATGTCAACAATAGCAGAATAGAAAAAGGAAGTGGATAAGATCCAAAGGATAGGAGAAATGCTCGATAGAGTTGGTTACAATAATGAGAATAAGAAGGATAAGTAAGCTAGGGACACACTAAAGCATGTTTAAAACAAGTTATGGTGAGATGATAGATTCAAAGAGTAGTGGAGTCATAATCCAAGTGTCAATGTGTCAAAAAATACATCACATAATAACAAGCTTTACGAAGAAGTCAAGATATTTCCATTCTAGAGGAGTGAGAAATGATAAAGTCGCATGAACTGGGTTGTCAGGGAATACAAACACTTTTGTCATATAAGATAAGAGGCCCAGTTCACTTTCCAATGTTGATAGATGGTGTAGGGTATACTTAGCACTTAGATGGAGCTCTATAGGACTAGATGCATAAAATGGGTAGGAGTTAGTCTAAGGACCTTACTAATAACACAAAGTAGATTGGAAATTTGAAGTATCATGAAAGTGAGAAGATGCACAGGTGTTGACCATTAAAGTCATGGGATAAGTAAAGATGTCGAACAAGATGCCTATAATAGGTGCTACAGGAAATCATCTCATAGGATACTATAGGATAAGGAACACAAGTTATGTCTTTGGGAATTAGAGATTGTCGAAACAGAGGAATGGGGACTGAAGTCACTAAGAGATACGTTAGGGCACAATGAAGGAGACGTAAGCACCAAAGCTGATTGAAGTTATGAGATATCAAGTCCAGCGTAGTGGAGGTATAGTGAGTACTGAAGATATCAGAAAAAGATTGAGGAGTGGTTTGAGGTACGAGTTTCACTATGAAATGACGATGATAACTAGGATACTAAAGCAGACAAAAGAGCTCTGCAAATTCTAGGTGAAAGGATATAGAGTTTACAGTGGGCGATTATGTATTCCTGAGCTCTCCGATGAAGGGAGTTATGAGATTCAAGAAAAAGGGCAAGCTTGCATCCCAATACATAGGGCCTTTTTAGATTACTGATAGAGTTGAATCAGTGGTTATCGGTTGGAGTTACCACTAAGCCTTTCTTAGGAAGTACATACCTGATCCTTTCCATGTGTTACAATCCAATACAGTGGAGTTGATGGAAAACCTAACCTTCAAGGAGTAACCAGTAGCTATAGTAGACTTTTAGATGAGGTAGCTAACGTCAAAACAGATTCTTATGGTTAAGGTTTTGTAGATGAGCCAATCAGTAGAAGAGTGTATTTGAGAGTCAGAGCAGGACATGCGCAACAAGTAACTGTACTTATCTACTGTGTAATTTTGTAATTCTTTATTTTGCCTTATATAAAATTTGAGGATGAATTTTTTGTAAGGGGGGAGAATATAATACCCCTATTTTTCAAATAATTATTTTATATATAAATATAAATATTGTATTCTAACCCCTGATGTTGTGGACTTTGCGTAGATACTTTCATTTTGTGGCAATTCAACCGTCATCTAGATCTACAATTTCAGGCCGAACAAATAAGCTGCCGGAACCACTTTGGAACTGGGTCAAAGTTATAGGCTACCCCACTATTTTTAAACATCCTGGACGTGTTTCAAGTGTCAGAGTTAGCGTGGGTAAACCCGAACCTTAAAGTTTCTTCAATTATCTAGTGTTGGGTTTCGATTAAAAATCCATAAAATATTCATGGGAGGTTAGAAAAGTATAATTCCTTTTTTATTAGCTTCATAATATTGTTAAGAATCACAAGGCAGAATTTTAGAAATTTTAGAGCTCATTTGAATGATTTATAATAAAATGATAGTTATAGGGACTAAAATATAATTTTTTAAATTGTGAGTATTGACTGTTTTGGAGGGCCTAGGAGGGGCCATATGATGACTATGAGATGTGGATGTGGAATTTATGTATTAGAAGTGTTATTGAATCATTTTACAGGTTGGGTAGATCCTAGGTATATGGGAAATTCTGTTGGATTTTCGGCAAAACTTAGGATTTATCCTTTAACTCTTTGAAGTTTTGTTTGAATAAATATTAATAAAATTTTTGATATAATGTTTAGGTGAGCCGGGCCAGCCTTCCTCCTCCGCTCAACCGCCTCAATGATCAACGGTTAATTTGTGAGTAGATATTGATTTTATTTACAATTTCAATATTATTATATTTTCAAAGCATGCTCATGCATCACATATAAATATATTTATGTAGCTAAATGCTAGACACGTTTTATGTTGCATTTTCTTATTTGTAAAAACAGATGTGGATGTCTCCTTAGGGTAATTTGGAGCTGTGTACATGTATCGGCGTGCGTATGGTGCGGTGTGATGGATATAGGTAGGATGGGCAAATCAGCTTAAGCTAGTCTTGCTTGGGGCCCGGTCCTTTTTGAGAAAGTCAAGATGAGTATGACTTTGAGTTGATCTTGTTGACTCCCACATTTAGATTATTAAGCGAAAGTCCAGCTCGAGTTGATCTCGCTGTCAGGCCTTAGATTAAGAGAGCTGTATAGGGGATCAGCTCCCATAAGTATATATCTGTTGTGATGTATTGGTGTTTATGAGTACTCCAAATTATTCTTTGTGCGAATATTGCTTGAAATTGGTGAAACTGCTTATCGGTATTGCATTTCATCTTTAGGGATGCATTGGAACTAGATAGTTATAGAAATTATTTTTAAAATCAATATCTTACTCTATGAATTGAACACTCATTCTTGTTAACCCATTTTTCTAGGTTACAGGAGATATTTTTTGTGATTGACCTGTCTCCTTCTTCGCAGGTCTATTGGTACATTGTCTATAATTATTGTTGTTAATCTAAAATTTAGAACTCCGCATATATTAGTGACATTTTATTTACCTGGGTCTGTAAAAGATTAACTATTTAAATTTGTTAACTTACTGATTATGTATGTGTGAACTTAGGGATCTATTTGTTTATGTGGATGAGGGAGTTGGGCTCCCAGTGATCACATTGTATTGAATGAGGATGTTGTGGGTGAGCTGAGCTCTGTTAATAGTTATATATTGTTATTACAGGTCGGGTGAGTCAAAAACTCTCTGTTGGATGTTCCTGAATATGGTCAGACTCTGTCCGGTTATTTTCTTGAATTGGGCTTTGAAATTAGGCTTATAGTTTAGGCTTGACAGTGAGGCTTACTACAGGCTTTGGGGGCCATATATTGATTCAAGTTCTAGTGTCGGTCTAGCCCATAAATTAGGTCGTGACATAAATTATAAATTTAAATTTAAAATATATTTTAATTCGTATATGTCAATCAATTATATAAAAGTAAAAAAATCAAAAAGCAAATGAAATGAAAGCGTGCTTCCTGAAAACTTAATAACTAAAAAAAAAAAAAAAAAAAATCACCTGTTAAATGGATATCTTAATTAGGGGTAGGAATGGATTGAATTTTTATAGATATATCTTAATAGGATAAGTTATATAATTGACTTCGAAATGAGTTTGAATTTAAATAATAATACCTATGAAAAGTTCGAATCGGATTTAAATTTTACATATTGAGTATCCGTTATCTAAATTTATTTATATAAATATTTAATTAAATATAAAATATATATTTTTATAATAATATTTATAAATTTTATATTTTTATTTTAAACAAAATAGAATTTAAATATTTTTTGAAATTATTAAATTTTTAAAATATAAATTATTAATAAAAACATTTTATATAAATTATTAATTAAAATTATTTCAGATATTTTTTAGATAATAATAAATTTTAATCAAATTTAAAGTTAACTTAAATTTTAAAAATATTAATTAAATTTAAATTTAAGTAAAGGGATTTTCTTGAATATTTTACGCTTGCCATTCTCAATAGCTCCTTTCTATATTTCATTTTTATTCAATTGTGAAATGGGATTAGTGAAATCGAGGGAAATTTTAAAAAATTGTTAAATGTATATAATAATATTAAAAAATGGTGCGCTTAGATTAGAATCGCGACAGCGGCGGTCCCGTGGCCGACCAACTAAAAAGCGAAAGATAGAAATGGCTCGCCTATAGGGTTTTCTCTTTTGTCTCGTCATAGACACTGTTAAAGACGCTCAAAAGACTTAATAGAATTACATGAAAATTATCAATCACCTTATGTAATTTGACACTCAAAGTTACATGAAAATTATAAAATTAATCTCTATTTTATAAATTTTTATATAATAAAAAATGTATATAATAATAAAATACAAAACTTCAAGTCATTTTCGCTATTAAAAAGAAAAAGTAATTTATTAATATAAAATTTTTTATGTCTCTATAAATTTATTATAATAATTATTTTATTCTTTCAAAATCAAATAAAGCTTTTCATTTGATTTTATAATAATTAATATTACTTTTTTACAAATTTGTTATAATAATTATTTTTATTTATTTGAAAAAATAATTAAAATTTTGCTTTCAATACAAATCATGTTAATCCTTAAATTTTACATATATTATATTGATAGAGATATAGAGGCTAATTAAAAAAAAAATAAAATTATAGATCCTTCCATCTCTTTCTCGCCTTTTTTTATTTTTTATTTTTAATCTCATCTTCACAAATAAATATTTTTATATTTTTCTCAAAAAAATAGCTCTCCTTAAATCTTTTTTTTTTATTCTTCAAGTGTTGAAAGAATACTACCACGGAGGCGTTAATTTCTCGGGATGATGATGATGTTCTGTAGAATCCCAAAAAGAGAAAATAGCGAAACAGGATCCATAGGCGTCAACTGAGTCATCGAGTGATTTTTCAGAGAGTATGATTGAGGGTTAGGCAACTCACTGTATAAATGCAGCGAAGCATGGAAAGAAGGCAGCCATCAAATTCTTGGGTCTGACTTTACAAAAAATAATGTTCGGTGAACCTGATCAAGTAGAAGAGTACTCGGTAACTAAGACTGAGCAGAAGAACGCTCGGACATTTAAGATTAAATAAAATAATAATTAGACAACTCAGATCAAATAGAAGAGAAGTTTAACTCAATATCTCAATATTTATAAAGATAACTATAATCGCTACTTAATTCTTTGGTCTATAAATATTATTTAAGTATGATTATTTTATCAAAATTACTATAAAACACTTTGCTATTCCCTTTTACTCTTAATCAATAATCTTTAACTTGAGCATAGGAGTGGCTAGTTAGAAGGCCGCCAATCTTACTACTTTTTTTATTTTACAGGCTTATGTGGCACTTGAATTGATTTTCAAAGGCTCGTAGTAGCATCAGTATATAAGGGAATAGGAAAAGTAAAATAAAATTAAAAAATTAAAATTATACACCATCCTATCTCCTTCTCGCCATTTTTTTTTATCAATTTATATATTTTATCAAATTATATCATAAAAATATATATAATAATAAAATACTAAAATTCATGTCATTTTAACTTTTAAAAAAGAAAAAATATTACTAATATAAATATTTGTATGTCTCTATAAATTTATTATAATAATTACTCTATTCTTTTAAAATCAAATAAAGCTTGCATTTGATTTTATAATAATTGATGTTATTTTTTACAAATTTTTTATAATTATTATTTTTATTTATTTGAAAAAATAATTTAAATTTTGCTTTCATTATAAATCATGTGCATTAATGTTAATCGTTAAATATTATATATAGAGGTTACTCACCTAAAATTGAATTAAATAGTCAACACTTGAATAAAGAATCTAATGCGACGATCAAAGTATCAGCACTTGGTCAAAGAGTCAAAAGTAAGAAAGAATAGCCTACGCTCAAACCAGACAGGATGAGTAGAGATTGCTAAGTCAACCTGACTGAGTAGAAGAGTACTTGATGGCCAAGACAGAGCAGAAGAACGCTCGAGCATCAAGGACAACCCAAATCAAGCATAAGAGAAGTTTGATGAGATGTAGAGGTTAGCTCAATAAGCCGAGCATCAACTCTACTGAGCGTCACAGTTCCAGTTAATGATGAGGTTGCAACTTCAAGAGGGAATCTCAGGATATTAACTCAATATCATGAGATTCATAAAGATAGTTACAATAGTTATTTAGTATTTTGGTCTATAAATATGAGAAACAAACATTAATTAATGACGCTTACTTTGCCAAAATCACTACAGAACACTCTACTTTTCTTTTTCACTCTTAATTAATAATTTCTAACTTGAGTGTTAGAATGACTAGTAAGAAGTCCATTAACCTCATTATTTTCTTATTTTACAGGCTAACGTGACACTTGAACTGATTTTCAAAAGTTCATAACAGCATCAATATACAAGGGAATAGAAAAAGTAAAAGAAAATTTGCAAAAAAAAGAATTAAAATTATATACCATCCCATTTCCTTCTCGTCCTTTTTAAAAATTTTTTTTCTCATCTTTGAAAATAAAAATTTTACATTTTTCTCCAAAAAAATAGTTTTCCTTAAACTGTATATATATATATATATATTTTTAATTCTTAAACATTGAAAGAATACTATCATCTTTTTTTTTTCTAAAAAAAAGAAAATTATTTTAATTATTGCATCAAATAATTTTTATAACTTTATTATGATGTAAATAATGTGAAATATTTAAATTTTTTATCTTTATGATATATTCAATAAATTTTTATAATATTAATATTAATATTAATTGTTATAAATTTTAGTGCATTTTATTTAATTAATTAAATTTAATATTTAGTATTTGATGTATTTGCTTAAAAAATTAACATAAAAAAAAGAATTAATATAGTATTTATCATTTATATATATATATATATATATATATATATATATATATATATATATTAGATAATTTTATAGTTAAGCAAATTTGATTTAATTTAAAGAGATTTACTTATCATAAATCTTGCTCGTAATGGAGTAGTTTTTTTTTTTTAATCAAATCTTGCCAGATCCTCTCTTAACTAGTAGGAGAGCTCAGAATGACTTTGAGGAGGTTCATAATCTAGTCCTTCCGCAACAACATTCTTTGCCTTGTCCATGTGCTAATCAAAACCAAGTTCCAGCATTTTGAGTTCATCCTCTACCATCTTTTCTTAAAATGAGTATTGATGCTTCTTTTGATGCTTCAACTGGCAAGATAGGTGTTAGTGTTGTAATAAGATCTTGCTCTAGTATGTTCATTGATGGTTTCTTTTCCTCTTGCTTCCCCTTGTCTCCATTAGCAGCTGAGGGCAAAACCCTTCATCTAATAATTCAATTTGCAAAAAGTAGAAGGATCTTATTTGTTATTATTGAAATTGATTCTTATCAGTTAGTTTAATATTGCAACCATCCTTTTGTTGATTGTCCTTGGGAGCTTGAGTCTGTTAGTCAAAATGTTTGGAACTGGTTATTGAATCAACCTTTTTGCTCAGTTGTTTATGCCCTCCAGATCGGCCAATGCTTGCGTAGATTGGGTGGCCAAAAAAAGCAAAGTTAAATATTTTGTGACTTGATTCGTTTCTTTTATTAAATCAGATCGATTCGATTTTTATAATATTAATAATTTATTTTTTAAATTTTTTATTCTATTTTGATTTGATTTAAAATAAAACTAATCTAATGCGGACCCTAATTATATATGTTTAGTCTACAGATACAAAGAAATGAATGCAAAAGTGCATTTTGCCCCCTTGAATTTGAAATTCATAAATTTAAATATTTTTTGTTTGACTAATAAAAAGAATTTTGATTGAAATGCCTATAAATTATGACATTATGTAGAAATAATAGATAAATTTGAAATAAAGATTAAAATAGTTATTTTAAATCTTTATTTTTAAACTTACCATGAATATATAAGATTTAAACCAAATTCAAATCTATTTTCATTAATAATATTCAAATAATGTATTTAATATAAATTTAAATATATAGGTCAAATCTCTCCATCCAAATATAACATTAAATTATTTTTAAATTTATGAAATCTCATTTTTAAAATTTAATGAAAACTAAAAAAAAAAAAAATCACTAGTCTCCGTTGACTGCGTTTTTCCTAGGCAATATGGTTTTCTGTAGCCAACATGGTTTTGGGCACGAAATCTCCTGGAAGTTGAATGCTTGGTTCCTCCAATTCTTTATATTTAATGACCCCACTTTTATCAATCATCATGTATAATTTGACATTCAAATTACATTGAAAATTATAAAACTACTCTCTATTTTATCAATTTATATCATAAAAATATACATAATAATAAAATACTAAAAATTCATGTCATTTTCACTATTAAAAAAGAAAAAATTAAATTTATTAATATATTTTTTTCTCTATAAATTTATTATAATAATTATTCTATTCTCTTAAAATCAAATAAAGCTCTCATTTGATTTTATAATAATTGATGTTACTTTTTTTATAAAATTTTTATAATTATTATTTTTATTTTTTTGAAAAAAAAATTAAAATTTTACTTTCATTACAAATCATGCGCGTTGATGTTAATTATTAAATTTTACATATATTATATAGAAATATAGAGATTACTCGCTTAAAATCAAATTAAATAGTCAATACTTGGATAAAAAATCTAACGTGGTGATCAAAGTGTCAGCACTTGGTCAAAAACTGAGTAAAATAATGATTGGACAACCCAAATCAAGTAGGAGAGAAGTTTGATGAGTTGTAGAGGTTAGCTCGATAAGCCAAGCATTAACTCAACTGAGTTAGCTCTACTGAGCCTCAGCACTGCCAGTCAATGATGAGGCTGCATCTTAAAAGAAAATCTCGAGATATTAACTCAATGTCCTAAGATTCATAAAAATAGCTACGATAGCTACTTAGTGCTTTAGTCATAAATATAAAAAACAAATATTAATTAAGTATGCTTATTCTGCCAAAATTACTATAAAATACTCTATTTTTCTCTTTTATTCTTAATCAATAATCTCTTATTTGAGCATCAGAATGACTGGTCAGAGAGTCATTTATCTCACTACTTTATTGTTTTATAAGCTTATGTGGCACTTGGATTGATTTTCAAATGCTTGTAGCAGTATCAATATACAAAGTGAATAGGAAAAGTAAAAGAAAATAAAAAATAAAAATAAAAATTATATATCATCCCATATCCTTCTCGCCCTTCTATTTTAAATTTTTTTATTTTATATTTGCGAATAAATATTTTACATTTTTCTCTAAAAAAATAGTTGTCCTTATTATAGAGGTAAAAAAATTAGAAATAATTATAATATTTATGGACTTATTTATTAAAATATAAATATTTACTTGTAAATCAAAATGTAAAGTATACTTAAGTATCATGTAATTTTAAACTTTAACTCGAGCTTTCCTTTTTTTCACATTTAAGGGACATATAGTTTTCACTTTTAACACTTAAGGATATATACTTTAACTTTTACACTTAGGTCTCAAAATAAATAATAATAATTAAATTGTTGACATGACACTATGTGGTGTTGATGGCATGCCACGTCAGTACCACACTTTGCCACGTTATCACCATGTCAATGCATACTTGCTATATTAATAAAAATCTAACACAATTAGTCACTTTATCTTTTAAATGTTAATGATGTTAAACTGTAAGCTTTATGTGTAAAAAATAAAACTTCGAGCCCCTTTTAATTAAATGTGTAAATCATAAGTTATTCAAGTATATATATATATATATATATATATATATATATATATATATATATATATATATATATTTGGCCATACGTCTCAAATGCATTAAAAGAGCCCCGGGGGCATCTAAACAGGATTCAGCCACCGGTTCCCATGGAAGATATATCGTTGTGGGTTTTGGATTCTGTCATTCTTTACACAATATATTATCCAATAAAGTGGTGTGTTTTTATTTATTTATTTAGTCTAAGCAATAAAGTGGGTTTAAGGGATGAAAAGTGAGTTCCAAAAATAAACCACGTGGAATCATCAGAGATGTGGTGGAACTGGTATGCTAGAGGGTTGGTAAGGCACTATCTAAATGTCTGATGTGGCGGAACCGTATGCTTAAGGGTTGGTAAGACACTATATAAACGCATCACCCAAGCGTGAAAAAACAGTCGGCCATCCAACTCTTGGGTCTGTCTCCACAAAAAATTGATTTTTTTTTTTTTTTATCACAGGTACTCTCTGGCTTTGGATTTTGTTATACATCAACGACTATTCACAATTACTATATAACTCTTTTTTAGCATTGAGTTTCAGAATTTAAAATTAATTTTTTAAATAAAAGTATCTAAATAGAAATTTAAAATATCAAATATTTATTAAAAAATAATTTTTTAAGAAGTTATAAAAACATTTTTTGGTCATTAAATAAATAATTATAAAATGGTAATAAGTGTTAAATGAAAATTAAAGTTTAGAATAAATACAATCTAATAAAAAGTATAATTAAATAAAAATATCTCTTAATTTTCTAAATCCCTCAAGAAGTTATTTTATATAATTTTCATTTTTTCAGTTATAGACAACACTTCATCTAGAAAAAAAAATTAAAAATATAAATAAAATATTGTAAAAATAAATAAATTATTTCTACTATTATTTAATTACAACAAAGGCAAAAAAAAAAAAAAACTTAAATTCCATGAAGAGATTTCTAGGAAGTGATCAAGCGTCGATTATGACTCAAGAAAGAAAGAGAAAACAACTAACTTGAAGACAAAGACTCCCACGCCTTTTTTTTTTTTTTTTTTTTTTCTTTTTGAGGTAATTAGTCATAAATTACAAAAGATATTTTTTTTCTTTAAGTAAATCACAGGTTTTTTTTAGCCTAATAAGTTAGGCTTAATTCTATTTGTGTTAGGGAAACTTATCATGAAGATAAAGCGCTTTCAGTAAAAATTTTCTTTATTTATAAGAATCGAACACCCGATCTTTTATATAAAAATTGAGAAAAAAATTTTAAAATTAAATATTATAATAAAAAAATTGAAGATAGAAATTGAGAGGACTCAACCAATTAAAATAAAAAGGAAAAATAATTAATAAAATTTCTACAATATTGTTGTTGAAATAGTAACTCATAATTGAGTTTTGATATATATAAATAAGATTAATTGCATAAGTGTGTAAAAAAAAAAAAGTAAAATTATATACCCTCCCATCTCCTTCTCGCCTTTTTTTCAATTTTTTTTAATCTCATCTTTATGAATAAATACTTTATATTTTTCTCAAAAAAGTAGTTTTCCTTGTACTCCAATTTTTTTATTCTTCAACCCTGAAAAAATACTATCATTTTTTTTAAATTATTTTAATTATTGGCTCAAATAATTTTATCACTTTATTATGATGTAAATAATGTGAAATATTTAATTTTTTTATATCTTTATTATGCATTCAATAAATTTTTATAATACTGACACCCTTAATTTTTGTTTTAGTTTAACTATACTCTATGATTATACTTTTTAGCATTGATTCATTTAAAATATGTAAATAATGAGTGTAATTATATTTTTTTTTCCTAAATTAATATTGTATTGGACCTAACCAATGGTTGAGCTAAAATTTTTATTTACTAGAGTCATTTATATAATTAGTTAATTTTAAGTATATGTATATAATTATATAAACCAATATATATATGTATATATACTAATAATTAAAATTTGAAAGAATTGTAAATAAGAATAATTAATTTTAAAAAATAAGTCAATTATAGTATTATTTTTTATACGGGAGATTGAGGGAATGAGAGTCTTAAATTTAATTCTATTAGATAAGTGATATATTTTCAGTTGTTAAATTAATTTAGGCTATACTCGAGTCAATAACTTTTACTATAACGATTACAAAGGTAGAATTATCATATATTAAGAAATTTTATCCTATAATTTGATAAAAGTTAAAAATATATAAAAAAAATTGATAAAAATAATAAAATAATTGATATGAAAAATTTTAAACAGTAATATATATTATACTAATTAATATTAATTATTATTAAATTTTATTGTAATTAAATTTAATATTTAATGTATATATATATATATAATAATTACACATTACAAATTATTTATTGTAGCATATGTTAAAAAAAAAGAAAAGGATTAATATAGTATTTATTATTTTAAAATAATAAATATTATATAATTTTATAATTAAAATAATTTAATTTAATTTTAAGAGATTTAACTATCCCACATCATTTAAACATAAGAAATAAGAAGGATTAATAAAATTGGCTTTAAAATGACGCCGTATATCCCCTCTGAGTCAAAGTTTGCAGGAGCTAAAGTGGTAGCCACAAGGGGTACTGATGAAAAATGACAAACTTAAAGTTAAACGAACTGGAAAAAAAGTTCAAAGTTTGCATATTGTCAGGGGGACTGATATCCAGTGGAAGGGGTTTGATCCGGGCATATTGTCAGAGGGACTGAGAAAAGCCAGGAGAATTTGATTTGAGTATGGAAGAAAAGTGGATCAAAATTTGAGAATCAAGAATCCATTAGAGAATTAATGGGAAAAGCCAGGAGAATTTAATTTGAGTATGGAAGAAAAGTGGATCAAAATTTGAGAATCAAAGCCAGGAGAATTTGATTTAAGTATGGAAGAAAAGTGGATCAAAATTTAAGAATCAAGAATCCATTAGAGAATTAATGGCTTTTCTCCTGGCTTTTCTTTCATTCTCCAGGAATGAAAAGAGTGGAAGGGGTAGAATTTGATTTGAGTATGGAAGAAAAGTGGATCAAAATTTGAGAATCAAGAATCCATTAGAGAATTAATGGGAAAAGCCAGGAGAATTTGATTTGAGTATGGAAGAAAAGTGGATCAAAATTCTTTGAGAATCAAGAATCCATTAGAGAATTAATGGGAAAAGCCAGGAGAATTTGATTTGAGTATGGAAGAAAAGTGGATCAAAATTTGAGAATCAAGAATCCATTAGAGAATTAATGGCTTTTCTCCTGGCTTTTCTTTCATTCTCCAGGAATGAAAAGAGTGGAAGGGGTTTTTGATCCACTTTTCTTCCCCTGGACCCACCTGAACCCTCTATATATTCAGATCATCTCTCTCTGTGTAGCTCAGGAATGCATCTACCACAAACATCTTCTATAGCTAGTTGAGCAGCTTCAGTATCTCCATCGCAACCCAAATGTATGTAATAATCTCTATCCTCTTTCTTTATTTAATTTCTCTCGCAGTATCATTTCCTGTTTCAACAAGTTAGGCATTTTGCCTCTCCCCAATGTTTGTAACTTAACTACTTTTATCTTTTCGGTTTAATTTATCTTTCAATGGCTTATTCATTTTCAGGTTACAATTTCTTCTTGTAAGTATGAAGTTTTTTGTCGACTAAAATAAATATATAAATCAATTTTTTTTATATATTTAATTTTTTGGGCTCAAATCATTTTGCCAACACTAGTATATTTCTTCCTATTTATTTTGATGCATGAGTTTATCGTGTATTAAGACAATGATATAAATGAGTTTTTTTAAGTTATTTATTAAATTAATCCTAATATTTGCATCAAATCACAATTATTTGACTAATTACTTTTTAATTTTATCAATTAAAATGTTAATTATTTTAATTTCAAATTAAAATGTTATTTTTTTAAAAATTACATTAAATTTCTAGATTAAAATTCGAGTTAATCAGATTAATCTATATAAATTATTTTCATATTAGAAACTTAGAAGTATAATAGACAAATATAATTATATCAACACAAAAATTGAGATGAAAATACGGCTGGAGGCTTAATTTCTTCACGCCAAACTTCTCAAGTTCGATTCCCAGTTTCAACGTTTATGTTCTCTTGTTATTTAACTTAACTAATCCTAGCCGTCCATTCCAGTTCTGATAATCTCAGCCCTTGTAAGTCTTAGTATACCTGACCCTAGCCTCATTCTCACGAGAGTGCTCATCTCCTCCAACTTTCTGCCGATTATGAATGTCTTCCCTGCATCCTCATTTCTATATATTTTTTTTCTCCAGCAACCCCTTGTGGTCCCTTTCGATTTCTTACCCATCTCTAAATTTCTTTGATTTAAAGCCTCCCTATTTTATATTATTTTTATTTGTGTAGCTCTTAGTATCTTTCCCATCAACCACCACTCTCCTCTCATCGGCTTGTCCTTTCTCTCCTTATTGGCCATCGCTCTTCTCTGTGATTTTAGGAGTTCTTATGGCCCCAGTATCAGCAACAATTCTCCTTTCGCATAAGCAAGTCACAGGTAGCAGAGAGGTCAACAATTCTCTTCTGTGATTATTGGGAGTTTTTCTCTTACTAGCCCAGAGGGAAGAATCTTTTACATTTAAATCTATGCTACTTAATGGGTTTTATTAATTTCTTAGGTTTGTAATTGATGATATTGTATTTTGGCATTTAACTAAATACATCAGATTTGTTCTTTTTTTTTAGGCCTTTGCTATAAATACATCAAATTTGTTATTTTTTTATGCGTTTGCTGTAAATCTATGCCTTGTGATGCTTGAACCTTGATGTTGAATGTGATAAATGTGTCGTAAACCTTGCTATTGCATGCATCTGTTTTCCTTCGGAAGATACAGACTTTGTTCATCGCTTTTGTTTCATCCCTACATATTTACTCTTTGAACTAACTATTTTTAAATAACCTCCTCCTCCCTCTTCTTTTGTATATGTATAAAACAGGACAGTCAATGAAATATTATCCACCCTTCAGATACTGGCTTCCCTCGGAAAACAGCCATCTTGGGAAATGAAGATGTTTGTGGTCACTCTAATCAACTATGCAATAGCAATGGCAATTGAACAAGGACTCCAAACCCATCTCAACTCAAATTACAAAATATTTGCTTGTAATATTCGTCTCCTATTGGGTTATCTGGCAATTGTGCAACTTGCTTTGATTCATGTTCTCATCTATGGTCTGTTACTTCTGGGTTTATGGTTCTACTTGGTAATACGAGTAGCAGTCAACCCATGTGAAGACCTATGTCTATTAGTAGTCAGAGATTTGCAAAACTTAAAAAGGCTGGCTGAAGATGCAATCCAAAGGCTATTTGGCAGGCAGGAGTGAGTCACCAAATCATTTGTCTAGTTAAGTTTATCATTTTAGTAAATGTGATGTATCTTTACAATTTTAGATATCTCAATAACATGTATAATTTTAGCAATAATTTTAAAGGTTTAAATGTGATAGTTTAGACCATATTAATGTGTCTAAGTTGTATAATTAATATTTGAGTTGTAGAATTTTGTTCATTGAAAATTTGAAATTTATTTATGTATTTCATGATCGAACATGTTAGAGTATTTGTTTATTGCCTTGTTAAATCTCCCACTCCCATTTGTAATTTTTGATGCAAAGAGAGGTTTTGATTTGTGTTATTTGTAGAGGAAGAGATAGGGAGAGGGAGAGAATTTTTTATGAATTTTTTTTAACAGCATTAAGTTCAATTTTGAAATATTTTATTACAGTATCTGAGATGTAGAAATAATACAAATACTCATCTGTCTCATCACAGCAAAATACCCATCTTCTTCCTAGTGTGTGTTTGAGATCAGCATTGGCTATTAATTCCATACTCAAAGCTTGTAAATCAAATTGTGTTGATCTTAGTTCCAAGTTTCAGATGGTTTCTTCTAGGCTTAGGACCTCCACATTTAAATGGTACTTGGAACTCATATCAAGATCTTTACCATTTGCTACTCCAAGCATTTGATGAGTTGAAGAGGCTTTCAAGAAATTTATTTCAAGCACTAAGGAGGATGCCAATTGGAGGTGGGGAAAACAACATAATGCAGGAACCAAATCATCAATCTTCGTCATCTGTTAAATATTGTTTAGTCTTAGTTATTGCTTATTCATTTATGTTATGTAAGTGACCTTGTTCATATTGCTTACTGCTACTCTGAACAAATTGGTAATTAATTTCTTTGTATTTCTTGCCCAGCACTGTCCATGGATTCAACAAAGTTAAGCTTCTTGTGGTAACTTAAAGCTAGCTTGTTATCAGTTCAGGTATCTTGGGTCTTGGATTGTAGCAGGGTAATTAGCAAAACTGCTTGTACAGGGTTTATTTCCTCTTGAATCTTAGGTTTGGATCTATTCAGAATCATAGTTGTGTTGTGCAGTAGTTTTTTTGGGTCTCTGGTTTCTGCATCTTGAGTGGGAGCTTCTGCTGCTGTTTATATTTTGGTTTAGTTTGGTTATTTATTTATTTATTTATTAAATTCAACAGGATAAGTAAAATCATGAGAAATATTTTATTTAGCTAAGTACATTAGATTTGTTCTCTTTTTCTTTAGGCCATTTGCTGTAAATACATCAAATTTGTCATTTTTTTTATGCGTTTGCTGTAACTCTATGCCTTGTGATGCTTGAACTTTGATGTTGAATGTGATAAATGGGCCATGAACCTTGCTGTTGCTTGCTTCTGTATTCCTTAGGAAGAAATAGACTTTGTTCATCGCTTTTGTTTCATCCCAACATATTTACTCTTTGAACTCATTATTTTTAAATAACCTCCTCCTCCCTCTTCTTTTGTGTGTGTGTGTATAAACCAGGATGCGCGATGATTTATTATCTATCCTTAAAATATTGGCTTTTTGAAAACAGCTATCTGGGGAAATGAAGATGTTGGTGGTCTCTCTAATCAACTATGCAATAGCAATGGCAATTGAACATGAACTCCAAACATATCCCAACTCAAATTACAAAACATGTGCTAGAAATATTCGTCTCCTATTGGGTTATATGGCAATTGTGCTACTTGCCTTGGTTCATGTTCTCCTCTATGTTGTGTTACTTATGAGTTTGTGGGTCTACTTGCTTACACAAGTAGGACGCCACCCATATCAAGACTTATATCTATTAGTAGGCAAAGATTTGCAACACTTAAAGGAGTTAGCTGAAGATGCAATCCAAAGGCTATTTGGCAGGCAGGAGTGAGCCACCGAATCAATTGTCTAGTTAAGTGTATTATTCTAGTAAACCTCATTTGTCTTTATAATTTTAGATCTCTCTATAAAATGTTTGATTTTAGCAATCATTTTAATGATTTAAATGTGATAGTTTAGTCCATATTAATGTATCTGAGTTGTAGAAATAATACATAGTTATAGAATTTTGAAAGGGTCTTCTTTTGAAATTTATATTTGTTTATGTTAGAATATTTGTTTATTGCATTGTTAAATCTCCCTCTCTCATTTGTAATTTATGTGTTGTTTGTAGAGGAAGAGATGGGGAGAGGGAGAGAATTTGTTATTAAAATTTTCTTTTAACAGGATTAAGTCCAATTTAAAAAATTTTATTACAGTGTTTGAGTTTGTAGAAATAATACAAATACTCATCTCTCTCATCACAGCAAAATACCCATCTCATTCCCAGGATGCTTTTGAGATTAGCATTGGCTATTGAATCTATACTCAAAGCTTGTAAATCAAATTGTGTTGATCTTAGTTGCAAGCTTTAGATGGCTTCTTTTAGGTTCAGGACCTTCATATTTAAATGGGAAGCTTGGAACTCATATCAAGATCTTTACCGTTTGCTACTGCAAGCATTTGATGAGTTGATGAGGCTTTCAAGAAATGCTTTTCAAGCACTAAGGAGGAGGCCAATTGGAGGTGGGGAAAACAACATAATGCAGGAACCAAATCATCAATCTTCTTCATCTGTCAAATATTGTTTAGTCTTAATTATTGCTTTTTCATTTATGTTACGCAAATGACCTTGTTCATATTGCTTACTGCTACTCTGAACAAATTGGTGATTAATTTTTTTGTATTTATTGCCCAGCACTGTCCATGGATTCAACAAATTTAAGCTTCTTCTTGTAACTTAAAGCTAGCTTGTTATCAGTTCAGATATCTTGGGCCTTGGATTGTAGCAGGGTAATTAGCAAAGCTGCTTGTACAGAGTTTATTTCCTCTGGAATCTTAGGTTTGGATCTATTCAGAATCATAGTTGTATTGTGCAGTAGTTTTTTTGGGTCTCTGGTTCTGCAGCTTGAGTGGGAGCTTCTGCTGCTGTTTATATATATTGGTTTAGTTTGGTTATGTATTCATATATTTGTTTGAAATTCAATGGGGCGACCGATAATTGATGGATCATATGACATGGGCAGCTTTCTCTTTTTAACAACTCTCAAATAGATTTTGTTTCAGTTTTGCATCAATAGAAAATTACAAAATACAAAGACTGATATTGAATCTGCTGGCAGCAACAACCCACAAGCAATGTGATTGTTAGAATAACCTCTTAAAATTTCATCATAACCTTTTAGTTTTTCTAATCTCAATAATTTGTAGTATGAATGAATTTACAAGTTCTGAATATTAATGAAGATTTGATATTTAATAGAGTTGAATAACGAAAAATTGATTCATATGACTAATTTTAATTAATTTAAAATTAAAACTTAGTTATTATTTGCTTGTATTCGTAATTTAAGGTTGGTTTTGAATTTGTCACGCAGTATTAAAGTCCAATTTATTTTCTTGGAGTCATAGAACTCTTCATAATCTCTTAAGCCTTGGAACTCTTCATAGGGCTTGCATTTCAAACAGTGATCAAAGTTACTTGAGCCGTTGGCTATGGACTGGGTCTAGCCTACAAAAAAAAGTTTGGCCATCCAAAGTTGCCTTGAAAATTTGGGAACCAGGGTTACGGTTTCAGCCTTTTATCAAATCCTTGTTGGGCTCTAGCTTATAACAAATTGGATGGTTGAAAAACATTTGAAAAATTATTATTTAATTTTTTTTATTTTAGTAAAATTAATGATTACTTTTTTGTATTTGAGGTATAACATAATTAATACTTTTGTCTCTTTATTTTAGAAAGCCAATGGTTTTATCGTGTATTTTCAATCCATCAAAATAAAGGTCATTGTGTAAGAATTACCGGCATGAAATGACCATAGTATTCTCGATTAATTTTCATGCATCGCACAATATTCTATCAGACATTTCATCAAAAATGAAACATGCATTGCACATAAATAAGTATGAAGAAGAATCCAATTAAAAATCTCAATACAAGATCAACAACAAACAAATTGGTCCCCCTCCATTTATAATTCCTCGCTACCTCCACTTCCTCCTCCCCTCTCCATCTCTTCCTAGTCTGCTCTTGTTTGCCTCCACCTGTTGCTTTGTTTCCCAACCACCTTTAACCTGCAAGCTACTCCTTAAGAACCAGTCTCATCACTTGTATTTATGGAATTGATTTATTAATTTTTAAATTTTTTATTCGATTTTGATTTGATTTAAAATAAAATTAATTGAATGCATACCCTAATTATATATGTTTAATCTACAGATACAAAAAAATGAATGCAAAAGTGCATTTTGCCCCTTGAATTTGAAATTCATAAATTTAAAATTTTTTTTATTTGGTTAATAAAAAGAATTTTTATTAAAATGCGTATAAATTATGACATAATGTAGAACTAATACTGAGATAAATTTGAAATAATGACTAAAATAATTATTTTAAATCTTTATTTTTAAACTTGCCATGAACATATAAAATTTAGATTAAATTTAAATATATTTTCATTTATAATATTTAAAAAATATATTTAATATGAATTTAAATATATAGGTCAAATCTCTCTATTCAAATATAACATTAAATTATTTTTAAATTTATGAAATCTTTAAGTTTTAATAAAAACTATATATATAAAAAAATAAAAATAAAATGAAATAAAAGAAAATAAAAAATTCACTAGTCTCCATTGACTGCGTTTTTCCTTGGCAATATGGTCTTCCGTAGGCAATGTGGCTTTGGACACGAAATCTCCTGGAAGTTGAATGCACGGTTCCTCCAATATGAGTTGACATTCAAATTACGTGAAAATTATAAAATTACTCTCTATTTTATCAATTTATATCATAAAAATATATATAATAATAAAATATTAAAAATTCACGTCATTTTCACTATTAAAAAAGAAAAAAAATAAATTTATTAGTATAGTTTTTTTTTCTCTATAAATTTATTATAATAATTATTTCATTCTTTTAAAATCAAATAAAGCTCATTTTATTTTATAATAATTGACGTTACTTTTTTACAAATTTTTTATAATTATTATTTTTATTTATTTGAAAAGATAACTAAAATTTTGCTTTCATTACAAATAATGTACATTGGTGTTAATCGTTAAATTTTACATATATTATATAGAAATACAGATATTACTCGCCTAAAATTAAATTAAACAGTCAATACTTGGATAAAAAATTTAATATAATAGTCAAAGTACCAATGCTTGGTCAAAAAATCAAAAGTAGGAAAGAAGAGCCTACGCTTGAATCAGACAAGACAGGTAGAGATTGCTCAATCAACTTGACCGAATAGAAAAGTATTCAGTAGCCAAAAGCGAGCAAAAAAATGCTTGGACATCAAAGACCGAGCAAAATAATGATTGGACAACCTAGATCAAGCAAAAGAAAAGTTTAACTCAATATCCTGAGATTCATAAAGATACTTACAACAGTCCCTTAATTCTTTGATTTATAAATATGAGAAACAAACATTAATTAAATACGTTTACTCTATCAAAATCACTATAGAACACTCTACTTTTTTCTTTTATTCTTAATCAACAATTTTTAACTTTAGCAACAGAGTGGTTTGTCCAAAGGTCACCAATCTCACTAGTTTCTTATTTTACAAGCTTATGTAGCACTTGAAGGTGCTTATAGCAGCAGCATTATACAAGGGAATAGGAAGAGTAAAAGAAAAAAAATTAAAATGTAAATTTAAAATTATATACCATCCAATCTCCTTCTTGCCCTTTTTTTGTTTTTTTTTTTTATCTCGTCTTTACAAAAAAATATTTTACATTTTTCTTAAAAAAAGTAGTTTTCCTTAAAGTCTATTTTTTTTCTATTCTTCAACATTGATAGAATACTATCATCTTTTTTCTAAGTATTATAATTATTGCATCAAAAATTTTTTATCACTTTATCATGATGTAAATAATGTGAAATATTTGAATTTTTATAATCTTTGTGATATATTCAATAAATTTTTATAATATTAATTAATATTAATAGTAATATTAATTGTTATAAATTTTAGTACATTTTATTTAATTAATTAAATTTAATATTTCATTTTTGATATATTTGCTTAAAAAATTAATATATAAAAAAAATTAATATAGTATTTATCATTTAAAATATATATATATTAGATAATTTTATATTTATAATTTTATAGTTAAGCAAATTTGATTCAATTTAAAGAGATTTACATATACCATATTGTCTAAATGCTAAAAATGAAAAGGATTAATATAATTCATTCTATTTTCAAAAAAAAAAAATTTCGGGTACTCTCTGGCTTAGGATTTTGTGACATATCCACCGCTATTCACAACTTCTATATTGTAAGTTCATCAGCTTCCTTGGCAACCCAAATGTGCATACTAATCTCTTTCTTCTATTTAATTTCCCATGTAATTTAACTTTCTGTTTCAACAAGTTAGGTCCTTCCCAATATTTCACTTTCTTTTTTTTTTTTTTCGTTTAATTTCTGTTTTAAATTTTATCAATTATATACATAATCTTTTCAATTATTATCAATTATAACTAAAATAACAAAAAAATATATGCAAAAATTCTCATATTAATATTATAACACATAAAAATTTTAATTTAATATAATCCGTCTACATATAATAATTCATTTTAATTCATATAAAATTTAAAAAGACTTATAAAATTAAGATTTCAATTGAGCACCTATTTTATAATTTATATAATCTTAATATGAATTTTAATAATAAATAAATATGACTTATTTAAAAAAAATTAATATTTTTAATCTAAATGACACCTAAATTAATATTTATGGGGTTTAGTGGTTAAATGTTGTAGGCCACGTTTCTTCGAGTTGGATTCTCAAATTCAACATCATTTTTCTCCTTTTTATTAACTTAACTAATCCTAGCCGTCCCTTCCACTTCACTTCAGATAATCTCAGCCATTTAAGTCTTACTTTATATATATTTATTTAAGCCTAACCCTACCCTCATCATGCTCATCTCCTCCTCCTCCTCCTTTCTGCCGATTGTGGAGGTCTTCTCTGCTTCCTCTTTTCCATTTTTTTTTCTCCAGCAGGCCCTTGTTGTCCCTTTCCATTTCTTCCCCATTTCTAGTTTTCTTTGATTTAAAGCCTCTTCAATTTTTTTTGCTTATTTATGTAGCTTTCAGTATCCTTTCCATCGACCATCACTCTCCACTCGTCTGCTTGTCCTTTCTCTCCTAATTGGCCAGCGCTCTCCTCTGTGATTTTGGGAGTTCTTATGGTCTCAGTATCAGCAACAATTCTCCTTTTGCATAAGCAAGTCACAGGTAGCAGAGAGGTTAGCAATTCTCCTCTCTGATTTTTGGGAGTTATTTTCTCTTACTAGCCCTGATGGAGGAATCTTTTACTTTTAAATCTATGCCACTTAATGGGTTTTATTAATTTCTTAGGTTTGTAATTGATGATATTGTATTTTGGCATTTACCTAAGTACATTAGATTTGTTCTCTTTTATTTTTTTAGGCCTTTTGCTGTAAATACATCGATTTTTGTTATTTTTTTTATGCGTTTGCTGTAAATCTATGCCTTGTGATGCTTGAACCTTTTGGATGTGATAAATGTGCCGTGAGCCTTGCTGTTGCTTGCTTCTGCATTATTCCTTAGGAAGATGAGACTTTCTTTATCGCTTTTGTTTCATCCTACATATTTACTCTTTGAACTAACTATTTTTAAATAACCTCCTCCTCCCTTTTCATTTATATATATATATATATATATATATATATATATATATATATATATATATATATATATATATATAACCATGTAGACCCATAAACTCATATGAGAACATAAATAAAAACAAGTAGCACAATTGCCATAAATAAAAACAAGTAGCACAATTGCCATATAACCCAATAGGAGACGAATATTTCTAGCACATGTTTTGTAATTTGAGTTGGTATGCGTTTTGAGTTCATGTTTAATTGTCATTGCTATTGCATAATTGATTAGAGCAACCACCAACATCTTCATTTCCCAGCTGTTTTCCGAGGGAAGCCAATATTTGAAGAAGGGTAGATAATATTTCATCGCGCGTCCTGTTATATATATATATAACCATGTAGACCCATAAACTCAGAAGTAACACACCATAGATGAGAACATGAATCAAAACAAGTAGCACGATTGCCATATAACCCAATAGGAGACGAATATTTCTAGCACATGTTTTGTAATTTGAGTTGGGATGGGTTTTGAGTTCATGTTCAATTGTTATTGCTATTGCATAGTTGATTAGAGCAACCACCGACATCTTCATTTCCCAGTTGTTTTCCGAGGGAAGCCAATATTTGAAGTGTAGATAATATTTCAAGTGTAGATAATATTTCATTGCGCGTCCTGTTATATATATATATATATATATATATATATATATATATATAACAGGACGCGCAATGAAATATTATCTACCCTTCAAATATTGGCTATGTCGGTGGTTGCTCTAATCAACTATGCAATAGTAATGACAATTGAACATGAACTCAAAACCCATCCCAACTCAAATTACAAAACATGTGCTAGAAATATTCGTCTCATATTGGGTTATATGGCAATTGTGCTACTTGTTTTGATTCATGTTCTCATCTATGGTGTGTTACTTCTGAGTTTATGGGTCTACATGGTTATACGAGTAGCAAGCAATCCATATCAAGACTTGTATCTATTAGTAGGTGAAGATTTGCAGCACTCAAAGGAGCTAGCTGAAGGCTATTTGGCAGGCTGGAGTGAGCTACGGAATCAATCGTCTAGTTAGGTATATCATTCTAGTAAATTTGAGTTGTCTTTACAATTTTTGATCTCTATATAAAATGTATGATTTTAGCAGTAATTTTAATGGTTTAATTGTGATTGTTTAGTCTATATTAACGTAACTGAGTTGTAGAAATAATACTTAGTTGTTGGATTTTGAAAGGGTTTTCATTGAAATTTTGAAATTTATTTATGTGTTTCATGATTGTAAATGTTAGAATATTTGTTTATTACATTGTTAAATCTCCTTCTCTCATTTGTAATTTTCGATGCAAAGAGAGATTTTGATTTATGTGTTGTTTGTAGAGGAAAAGATAGGGAGAGGGAGAGAATTTTTTTATTAATAATTTTTTTATCAGCATTAAGTCCAATTTTGAAATATTTTATTACAGTATCGAGTTGTAGAAATAATTCCGATACTCATCTCCTTCAGCACAACAAAATACCCATCTCATTCCCAGCATATGTTTGAGAATAGCATTTGCTATTGAATCCATACTCAAAGCTTGTAAATCAAATTGTGTTGATCTTAGTCCCAAGCTTCAGATGGTTTCTTGACCTGCATATTTAAATGGGTAGCTTGGAACTCATATCAAGATCTTTACCATTTGCTACTCCAAGCATTTAATGAGTTGAAGAGGCTCTCAAGAAATGCATTTGAAGCACTGAGGAGGGAGGCCAATTTGAGGTGGGGAAACAGGAACTGAATCATCAATCTTCTTCATCTGTTAAATATTGTTTAGTCTTAATTATTGCTTATTCATTAATATTATGTAAATGACCTTGTTCATATTCCTTGCTGCTACTTTATTGCTTATTGCTACTCTGACCAAATTGGTGTTTAATTGCTTTGTATTTCTTGCCCATCACTGTCCATGGATTCAACAAAGTTAAGCTTCTTGTTGTAACTTAGCTTGCTTGCTATCAGTTCAGATATCTTGGGTCTTCGATTGTACCAGGGTAATTAGCAAAGCTGCTGGTTCATAGTTATTTTCTCTTGAATCTTAGGTTTGGATCTATTCAGAATCATAGTTGTGTTGTGCAGTAGTTTTTTTGGGTCTTTGGTTATGCAGCTTGAGTGGGAGCTTCTGCTACTATTTATATTTTGGTTTGGTTTGGTTATTTTTTATTATTATTTTTTTTAATTCAATGGAGTTGGCAGTAATTGATGGATTATATAACATGGGCAGCTTTCTCTTTTTAATAATTCTCAAATAGATTTTGTTTCAGTTTTGCATCAATAGAAAATTACAAAATACAAAGACTGATATTGAATCTGCTGGCAGCAACAACTAGCGAGCAATGTGATTGTTAGAATAACCTCTTAAAATTTCATCATAACTTTTTAGATTTTCTAATCTCAATAATTTGTGGTATGAAAGAATTTACAAGTTTTAATTATTAGTAAAGATTTGATATTTAACAGAGTTGAATAATGAAAAACTGTTCAGATGATTAATTTAAAATTAAGACTTAGTTATTATTTATTTATAATTATGGTTTGAGGTTGCTCTTGACTTCTCATATGGTATTAGAGCCTAATCTTTTCAGCCTTATAACTCTTTGTAGAGCTTGTATTTTCAAATGATGATTATTACTTGAGCTGCGGGCCATATACCGGGTCTAGCCTACAAAAAAAATAACTGGGAATTAGAGTTACAATTATGGCCTTTATCAAATCCTTGATGGGCTTTGACAATTAAAAAATATTTGAAAAATTATTATTTAGTCTTTTTATTTTAATAAAATTATTTTTTTTTTACATTGAAAAATATATTAGTTAGTCATTATATTTTTATTATGTTTATTTTTTAATCTCATCATCCAGTTTATATGTTTATTTTTTAATCTTATCATCCAATTTAAATTAAATTTTCTGTTAGTGAATGTATTCAAAATAAAGAGAAATTATCATTATATGGATTGAATAATTTAAGACTTGTAAGATAAATAAACTATGTAGTTATATTTTTCAAATTACAGTTGTTGAATGAAATTTAAAATAATGTTTAAAATGACAAAAAGGATTAAAGAGTAAACAAAATAAAAATATAAGAGCTAATCTTAAAATCTATTATATTAAATCTTTTTGGTAGAAAGAAGTTCATTGAAAATTCTATTATCTATGTGCAGTGTGGCTTCTTTTACCAACCCTAAAGACTTTTTGAGGTTAATTGCATCAATAGTCTCTTAATTTAAATATTAGTTTTATTTTCAATTAGTTAAAATATAATTACTCAACTTTAATTTCATTTAAAAAAAATCTCCCCTGACTAATAGCCAGTTTTCAAGTTAAAAAAAAAAAATTAAATTACTATTTACCCTGTTTCTCTTCTTTCTCTCTCTCTCAATCTTATTTTCTTAATCAAATTAATTGAGATTTATTTATCAATGAAAATATTTTCTAAAACACTATTTTCTAAAAATTTATTTCAATTAAATAAGTTAATTCAAGTGTAAATTAGATTACTTGCCCTTTTTAATTTAAAAAATAATTTTTTAAAGTATAATTTGAATTAAATAATTAAATTCAAATCTCAATATAAATAAGATTATAATTACGATTTTAATTTATTTTAAACAAAATAAATTAATTTTTAAATATCAATGACAGTTATGTTATTAAATCATAATAGAAAATTCATAAATAATTAGGGTTTGCCATTATAGTTTAAAAATTAAATTATTTTATTTTAAATTAAATTAAAATTGTAGTGTTTTTTCCCTATCTTTTCCCTCAATTGGCAAGGACTTAAAACTCATAAAAATAATTTTTATGTGTTAAAATAAATATTATAAATTTATTAGTACTAAGTCAAAATAAAACTCTAAAGAGACAACAAACAGCCTAATTTATGTCGAAAATTCGGCAGAGTTTCTCCTATACCTGGGACTGCCCAACCTGCAAAAATGGTTCAAATAACACTTCATAACTCAACCCATATCTCATTATCATTATATGGCTCCTCCTGAGCCCTCCAAGCCAGGTAATACTCATACTCTTAAAAATTACGTTTTAGTCCCTACAATTGACATTTTGTAAAAATCCACTCAAACAAGCTCTAAAAATTCTAAAATTTTTACCCCGCGGTCCTTAATAAAGTTATAAAACTATCGCAAAAAGGAATTGAAATTTTCTAATCACCCATGAATATTTTATTTAAGAATATTACTCAATTTTATAAGTTTTCAACAACTAACATATTCTTAATTCAACCCAATTCAATATTCACATATTTAAATATCTATTCTCAAGCTTCAACTAATCATAAAAAATTTAAGTATCATAATCTCAAATAATCTTATATGCCCATATGCTAAAAATCTAGCTAAAATCCATCTATATTTTTTAAAAAATATTCTACAATCACTCAAAAATTCAACAAACACCATAGAATATCTCCAAATAATTTTACTTTCATCATATATTTTTCTCAGAATTTTTCTCTAATTTTTCCTGTTTAAGAAACACTGCATTTATGCTCCACAGACTGAGAAATAATGAAAATAATCTTACCCAAAACTTATCTGTGTCTCAAAAATTCTAAAAATTTATGAGGAAACCTCTGAAAGTTGAATCATCCCCAAAGCTCGCTGGAGCCACCGCGGGAACCACTATGCACGATGGTCAGCCGCTAGCGACATATGCCGGAACTGGTTACACCAAAATATTCCTCTTCTCCGCCTGAGTCCATAGGTAGTCTTGGATCGTCGATCCAACGGTCGGATTGTCGAAAATCTCATCGGAAAGTTAAAAAAAGCTGATTTTCTCTCTCCTCGCCGACGCCCAAAAAGGCCCCAAATCCTGCGATGCTGGTTTCATCTGAAAGAGCTTTCTCTTAGGAGTCCATAGCCGCTGAAATTACTCCAATCGGACGGCGAGATCGCCGGATACGAGCATTCAAAGTTTGAGACCCATCTCTCTCTCTCTCTCTCTCTCTCTCTCTCTCTCCACTGTTGGCCGGATTCTGGGCTACTGTCGCCACTGGTGACGCCACCGGTGAGTGTGGAGCCATTTGGGAGGTCACCGTCCAGTCACCGGAGAAGGGAAGAAGAAGAAGAGAGGGGAGGAGAGGAGAGGAGAGGAGAGAGAAATTCGGGGGGGGGGGGGGGCGGGCGCGGTCTCCTCCCGACTTTTGTTTTGAAATTTTTTTTCTTTTTTTTTTATAGTGGAACTGAGTCCCACTGCCACACGAAAAAGCCACCTTTTTTTTTGAGTTGTTACAATTTAAATAATTATTTAGTGGAAAATTATTTATGAAATTTAAACATTTGTCTAATTATTTATGAAATTTAAACATTTGTCTTTTAAAAACATTTCTTATATTTAAAATTTAAGAATTTTAATACTAACAATTATATTTTATTTTATTTTATTTATCCTGTTACTAGTATATGATAACTAATTTAAAGAAAACATAAAATAATCTATCAATGAACTTATCTCAAAATTTAAAATTAAATGATACATTATCAAATATAAAATTATATAAATTATTATTAAAAAAATTTATATATTAGCATTTAAATAAAAGTACAATCAACTAAAACTTTTATTGTTCATAAAATTTTAAAATATGATTATGAAAATATAAAATATAGAAAAATATATATTAAATTATATTATTAAAGTAAAATAATAAATATTTTGTGCAAAGCGTGGGTAAAACGAATAGTTTAAATGGATTCCACAAAATTTATATAACATTTTATGAATTAAAATGCCCTTTTCAAAAAATTTTTTCCCACTCCATCTTTTGTTTAACCATATATCAATTTTACTAAAAATTAATTAAGGTACCCATTTATGTCACACCAAGATATGCATGTCATGTTATCGTAGATAGCACATTATGATTAATATAGGATAAATTTGTGTTGAATTAAGGAAAACAAATTTAAAAGAAAATGAAAATCATAAATTAGTTTTCTGTCTATTTACTATTAATTTGCACAGACATCTATATAGGATATTTTATGTTTTTTTAAACCTTTTAATATTTAAATTTATTATGCAATCAGTAATTTACATTATTTATGTTGTTATAGAAATCTCTTATAACAACACATAAATTTATTTTATATTTATTATAATATTATTAGTTAATTTATATGTTTGTTCATTGTTATAAATTTATTGGGTATATATTTTTTAAAATTTTGTAAAAATTTATAATTTTTTAATTTTACTCTTGAAAGTAGTTTAAGAAATGAGTACACATAAATTTTAGTTATGAAATTATATCAAATAACAATTATATAGAATTTAATTGAATTTTTCATTTTATATTATGTTATACCAAATAATAAAATTCATTTCAAATGAATTCTAAAAGTTGCGATGAGTTGAACCAAAAATCATGTTAATGTTTGTTAAGTATTATTGTTTGAGCTATTACTGAGAAAATTTTCTAACCAGGAGATCCAAAAATTTTTACAAACAAGTAATTTTTTTTTTCTTCTAATTTTCTTTTAATGTTTTTTTCCTCTCTTTTCCCTCAATTGGCAAGGACTTAAAACTCATAAAAATAATTTTTATGTAATAAAATAAATATTAAACCTTAAAAATAAAAATTTAGGATGTTGATCAGACTTTAAATACTTCAATTAAATTTAAAATAATTAAAAATAATGAATTTTGTTGTGAAATCTAAAAAAAAAATTGAAAACTAAATAGAAATTTAAAATATCAAATATTTATTAAAAAATATTTTTTTAAGAAGTTATAAAAACATGTTTTGGTCATTAAATAAATAACTATCAAATTAAAATTAAAGTTTAGAATAAATACAATCTAATAAAAGTATAATTAAATAAAAATATCTCTTAATTTTCTAAATCCCTCAAGAAGTTATTTTATATAATTTTCATTTTTTCAGTTATAGACAACACTTCATCTAGTTATAAATATAAATAAAATATTGTAAAAATAAATAAAATGTTGCTACTATTATTTAATTGCAACAAAGGAAAAAAAAAACTTAAACAACGTCATTATTTAGATATGAAAATTTACAATGTTAGAATTACAAATTTTTTATTATAATTATATTTTTTACATGCGCATTTATCATTTAAAATTAATTTTGCTATGTAAAATATTAATATAAATATAAAAAAATATAGGACAATGTCCAAATAAATGTTATAAATGTAATTTAATTTATAAATAATCGTATAAAAATAACTAAAAGAATAATTTTAATGATATTTTATGTAAAAAATAAAATTAATTTTGGTATAGCAAGGATTCACTTCTCTTATTATACAAGCTGCAATGCCTGTGAAATGGTGTGGGTATTTTTTTTTATTAAATTTTTTTGCAGTATTACTCATAAATGAAAATTTTTTACATGTATATATATATATATATATATATATATTAAATGAAATTATTATTTGTAATTTATTTATTTTCATTTTTTTATGCACGTAATCTATATCTGTATAAATCGTTTGGAAAAAAAAATTATAATGCTATAGTTTTATAAATTAATAGGCTAAAATAATTTTGATAGAAAAAAATTATCTCAATTCCCATAAATTTTGTTAGGAAAAAAATTTATAAATTTTGTCTCAATAATTTTGATTTTCGGTTTAAATCATGAAATTAAGAAATTTAATCGATAAATTTTACTTTAAGTTAAATTAAGCTGTAACTTACTAGCTAATTTAGATAAAAAGTTAAAAATAATTAAATTAAACTTTTACAATAAATATACAAGCTAAATTTGCCAATAAAATGTAGATCCTAGAGTCATTAGGTCTTTATTGAGCAACAAGGAAGAACTCTGTAGGCTTTTGGAGCAGAATCCAAAACTGCTGCAGATGCTTCAGGAAAGATTGGGCAAAAAATAGCAATATCTGTGGAATTCAATTCTGATCACTTACCCCCTTCAGAATGCAGTCCAAGCCAAATGTAAGATCACCCCATTGAGCTACCTTCGGAAATCTTGTATTCATGTTGTACTATATAATGTATATGTTCTTCTTGTTTACTTAAAAAAAAAATCCATTGAATTGCCTTTTATATGATTTCTGATTTATCAAAAAATGCATATTTGACGGATTGTATAGCTGTTCTTTAACGTCCAAAACAAAAAAAAAATCCAAAGCTATATTATATTAAATTCCATGAAGAGATTTCTAGGAAGGAGCTGCTCTAGTGCATCAGTGATCATGCGTTGTTTATGACTTAAGATATAAGAAAGAGAAAACAATCAACCTGAAGACAAAGACTCCTTCACCCCACTTTTTTTTTCTTTTTCTTTTTTAAGTAATTAGTGATAAATTACAAAAGAAACCTTTTTTTTAAGTAAATCACAAGTATTTTCTAGCCTAATTCTGCCCGAGTCGGAGAGCCCATTATGAAGGTGAAACATTTTTAGTAGTGATGTCCCAAAATATGTCCAAGAGGGGGGGTGAATTGGACTCTAAAAATAATTTTTCGGTTCTTGCTCAAAACCTTTGAAAAATTATAGCTTGGTTCAACCTAATTTTCTAATGTGAAATGCTCTATTGATAAGTTGATTCAAAGTTAGGTCATAAGCAATCAGTATACTGATCTGACAGAATATATTAGTATTCAGTAGGAATTTCAATAATTTGAATAAGTTCACAACACAGCTAACAGAGCAGTACACCAGATATATTAATTGACAGCAAATAAAACAATAAGTAAATTAAATCAGATATCAGCAGATTCAGCAGTAAACCAATTTTCTTAGTTTGCAGCAAGGTTAACAATAAATAGTATCAACTTTCATATCAGTAAAAGCACATCAATCAGAAAGTTAAAATGCATAAATGTAAAGAGTAAGAGTTGAGAAAATTGAACATTAAAATTTTATAGTGGTTCGGCTCAACTAGCCTACATCCACTCTCTCAAAGATCCCACTTTGAGTCTTCACTCCACTAATTCTTCTCTTTCAAAGGCAAGAGACAAAAGCCCTTTACAGATCTTCTCACCAAAGCTTTTACAAGTAGCTTCACACTTCTACCAAGTATTATTCCAAACACATTTTCACAATCAAGCTTCAATAGGTGCTTGAATGACCTCTCATAAATGATAATAAAGTGTTTAAAACTCACTCTCACTCAATACAACAGAATCTATAAAGAAGAAATGAGTAGGTAAGCCAATGACGAGCAATAAAAACACTTTGAGCACTTTGAATGAAAGCTTTTATGATCTTAAAGGATTAGAAATAGTAGAGAGACTTTCATTAAGTGCAAAATGGCCAAGGATAGGTGTATTTATAGCTTTGGAATGTTTTTGACCGTTTGAGAACTCATTTGAACGTTACAATTTCGAATTTCAAGAAAATAGCAGTTATTTTGTCTTTTTCTATGATATTGTGCAGAGTTAAGATAGTTAGCATACTGGAAAAAGTAGCAAACCAGTTAGTATATCAAAACAAGTAGCAAACCAGTTAGCATACTAGGAAAACTTTTCTGCATAACTTTGAAAACTTTAAAACTTTACACCAAATCATAATCAAATGCTTTTAGGCCATTAATGATATTTAAAAGAAAATCTTTTGAGGGATTGAAAATAAGTATCATTGACTTCTACTCCTCAATTCTTTTCATAAGCAATCCTAAAAGTTAAAACTAACTTCTATACTATATGTACCTTCAATTTTGATCTTCAATGCAGCTTTGGAAGGTAATCTTTTCTTCTTTTATCTCCTTTGATTCGTCCTGTGTTATCTTAAAATGTCATCATTTCTTCAAAAGCACGAATCCATCATGAAATCCTTGAGTCTTTTTCTTTGTTCTTTGAGAAGCACAACACTTAAAACAATGTTAGTTTGATTCTAGTTGAGTTTTGGTATCATCAAAATCTATGCTCCTTTGAGCTTCTGGGGTCAACAATGCTTTTTTATGATGACAAAATTCAATCGAATCACCATGTAAATATTGAAAAGTGTGAGTATGTGTATGAATGTATATGTGAGAATAACTCCCCCTATGTATGTGCTTATATCAACATTTAATCACAAATAACTCCCCCTTAATAATTTCAATGAAATATTCACAAGCATTTTCTGTCTCAAGGAGTTTTAGGCAAGTGTGACTAAAATACTAACTAAATATGCACAATATAAAGTTATATCAACAATATACTAATCACAAACTATATCAATCACAAGTTATACTAATCACAAACTATATCAATCACAAGTTATACCAACAATATACTAATCACAAACTATATCAATCACAAGTTATACCAATAAGATTACTCATTCATTTCTCCCCCTTTTTTTCAGCATCAAAAGAACATGGGAGAAATCATGCACATGTGTATAAATCAAAATTCAGTTTAAGTGCAGTGAATAAAACAGTCAAAACAGTAACTAATATAGCAAACTAATTAAAGTCCAAAAAAAATAGCAAACGAAGTAGCAAATTAAGAGACAGACTGTCAGACAAAATTCAATCAGTAAACATGCAGTATGGTTATTTATCCTTTCAGCCTAGAGCTTCTTCTGATTTGTCTTGGAGCAGCAATCTTCACTTTTTTTGGCTTAACAGGTTTATCACTTAAGGTTTGAAGGATTTCAGCAGCCATTGCAGTTCCAGGTGTTAAGGGAACAATAGGGCCAATGACTAACTTCTGGCAGATAGTACCAGATTCTCATAGACTTTTGCCGCTTTAGCCTTTTTGCCAGATGGTTTACCAGTTTGCTCTTTCTGCTTGCTTCTTTGTTCCTTTTGAGCTGTTTTTGCCTTTTCTTTTGTAGGTGCAGCAGGAGCAGGAGTCTGTGGTTCTGGCTCAGATTCAGAGTCACTCATATCCTTTCCATTTCCTTCTTTGTTGCCTCCTTTTCCATTTCCATCATCGGAATCTTCTTCATCTTTTTCAGTTTTCTCTTCTTCCTCTTCTTCATTTTCTTCCTCTTCCTCTTCTTCTTTCTCTTCTTCTTCTTCTTCTTCTTTTTCTTCCTCTTCTTTTTCTGTTTGAGGAACAAAACCAGTAGTAGCCTTACTAGTTTCTCCAGCTTCAGTGCTTGAAATACCCAAATGAACTTGATTTTGAATAGTTCTTCCACAATTTTATACATCAACATCAAAGTTCCATCAATCTTGGAATCAAGAGCATTCATAAGAACAGTTTGAAAAGCTCTAAATTTTTGTATTTCTCCAAATTCAATTTCAACAAATTCCCTTAAGTTGTTTACTTCTTCCATAATTCCTTCAACATTAAAAGTACCACTTGTACTATCCTTAGAACTAACACCTTGTTCAAACCTTAGTTTTCTGCTATCATCATCTTTCTGCAGACTTGTAATTGGGATCATATTTGTCCTAAGTTTCTCAGTTTCTAGAGGTATCCCAAAGTCTCTAAACAGGCCATTAAGAAGATGGGCATAGGGTAGTTTGTAAGGTGGTTTCCATTTCATAATTTGCTTCAGCATAAAGTAGGCAAGATTAAACTCAATTTGATTCACAATATGCCAAATTATGCAGAGATCAAGTGTGCTTAAATAGTTTGGACTGCCAGTTCTAGGATTCAACACATAGATGATAAAACTATGAAGAATTTTGATGTGTTGGTGAGCATGGGTAATGCTAGTCTTATCTTTTACTTCTCCTTTAAATACTTCAGCCTCAAAATCTCTTTTATTGAACTCGCCAATAGCAAATACTTCTTTGTGAGAACAAATTTTATTCCTACTATTTGGGATCCCTAGGGCTTTTGCTAATCTTTCTATTGTCACCTCATAGACTTTTCCTTTTATTTTTACCTTAAAAGATTCATCTCTTTCAGCATCATCAACTCTTAAATTCTTATAAAATTCTTGAACTAAATCCACATATACTTCTTCAGTGTTAGAGCACAATCTGTCCCATTTTTGATATTCAAACA
Organism: Hevea brasiliensis; assembly: GCF_030052815.1. NCBI lineage: Eukaryota > Viridiplantae > Streptophyta > Magnoliopsida > Malpighiales > Euphorbiaceae > Hevea > Hevea brasiliensis. The sequence goes on from NC_079505.1 coordinate 24,216,634, forward strand.
AAGATTGTAAAGGAACAGAGACTTCAGTAAAAGCAGGCCAGTGGATGTACCTTGGTTCATGAATGGCCCTTTCCATATGCATAATTGGAGCTTTTGAAGTCTTTTTCTTCTTGGATCCTTTTTCTTGGATAGGCTCACTGGTCCTTTTCTTGGACTTTTCTTTTGATTTTCCAATTAACAGAGGAACTTCTCTCTGTGCAGGAGGAGATGCAGGAACACTTGCATCAGTGGAATCTGAAGATGATGAGGGTGTAGTGACTTTTGCTTTGCTTTTTCCTTTTGACCATGCCATGACCAAACCAGAAGAAAATTGGCAGTAGGGATAGAGAAAACTAAGTTCACAAAATGAACAATGTAAGCAGTCAACGTATAACCATTAGAAGCATATCAACACATCTCTAGACAATGTCATGTATTAGAAAAAATTTTAAGACTGACAGTAAGAAATATTCGGGTTTTTGAGAATCAACAACAACAAATTCATGATTTTGTCATAGAGCGCATTTTTGCGTAATGTGAATACTCAAACTAAGAAAATTTATCAACTAATTTCAAGAATGAGAGACAAAATCGAAACAGACAGAACAATAAAAAAAAAAAATGCAAACAAGCTTCCATTAATGTTTCGGATTCAATACCTGAGACTTGCAGAGAGAGAATACGAATCGATGGTGACAGAAGAGAATGCATCAAAAAATTTTAATCCAACGAGAATCACTTTGAATGATTTCTTTCGGCAGATTTAGAGAGATAACAGGGAGTGAATAAGAAGATTTTAGGGATTTTCTAACTTAAAACAATCGATTTGATTCAAAGCCAATGGGTTTCGAAAATTTTTAAGGAAGATGAAGGGAGATGATGGTTGTGAGGGTTGTGAGTGAAATGGGTTAACAAATGGAGAGAAGATGCATCTGATCGTGTTTTGGGAGGCGATGCTTCGGAAAAGAGAAGTAATTTTGAATTTTAAACTTGAAAAGACATAAATGGAGATTTTTGCAGAGTGATGGGCACCGTGTACCAGTGGAGAAGCAGAGAGAAGATTGATGGCTCTGAAAAATTTTGAGTCCCGCACTGGTTAATATGTCAAAAGTCTGTTTTGCCCTTAAAACACATAATGATGCAATTTTTAAATAGAGGGGTATTTAAGTAATATGCCTTTTTAAACATGCAGAATAAGCGCTCGAAAGAAAAAAAATAATCTTAGAGTTTTAGTATAATTAAACCTGACTGCCAGTTTGCCAACGAAAAATTAGGAGCAGTGGTAAAGCATTTAGCAAATAAATTAGTATGCCACTGCAATCAAATTCTGCAGAATACTGTTCATATCAGATCAGACCCATAATTTTTCAAATTGCACCAGAAATATCAGAACACATTTTTAACATTACAAACCAACATATGTCACTTTATTTTCATATAGAAACATGAGAGTGCATCAAAAGTTAATCAAGAGCATTAGTCATACCAAGTTTTCTCCTTATTTTGCAGAAAATTTTCTCATTAAGTGGCTTTGTAAAAATGTCAGCAAGCTGTTTTTCAGAAGGGACAAATTCAATTTGAATATCACCATTTTGAACATGATCCCTAATAAAATGATGTCTAATTTCAATATGCTTGCTTCTAGAGTGTTGGACAGGATTTTTTAACAAGTTTATAGAACTAGTATTGTCACATCTTATGGGAATGTGATCAAATTTAATTTCAAAATCTTCAAGCTGTTGTTTCATCCACAAAATTTGTGCAACACAACTTCCAGCTGCAATATATTCAGCTTCTACTGTAGAAAGTGCAACAGAAGTTTGCTTTTTACTGTGCCATGAAACTAATGCATGACCTAGAAATTGACAAGTTCCAGAAGTGCTTTTTCTGTCCAATCTACTACCAGCAAAGTCTGAATCACTATAACCAATAAGATCAAATGATTCACATTTTGGATACCACAAGCCAATGTTGTGTGTGCCAATGAGATACTTAAAAATTCTTTTAACTGCTACAAGATGAGATTCTTTTGGACATGATTGAAATCTTGCACATAAACATACACTGAAATGAATGTCTGGTCTAGATGCTATCAAGTAGAGTAAAGAACTAATCATACCTCTATAGAGTTTATTATCTATCTCCTTACCTTTTTCATCTTTCTCTAGTTTAACTGTTGAGCTCATGGGGGTTCCAATGCTTTTCATATCTTCCATTTTGAACTTCTTTAGCATATCCTTTATGTACTTGGACTGATTTATGAAAATTCCATCTTTCATTTGTTTAATTTGCAATCCAAGGAAGAAAGTAAGTTCACCCATCATACTCATTTCAAATTCACTTTTCATCATATTGGAAAATTTTTTACAAAGGGAATGGTTAGTAGCACCAAAAATAATATCATCCACATATATTTGCACAATAAGTATGTCTTTTCCTAGTTTCTTAATGAAAAGAGTAGTATCCACTTTTCCTCTTTTAAAATCATTTTGAAGCAAAAATTTACTAAGTCTCTCATACCATGCTCTAATACCATGCTCTAGGAGCTTGCTTTAAACCACAGAGAGCTTTAGTAAGCTTGTAAACATGATTTGGCAAATGAGGGTCTTCAAAACCAGGAGGTTGAGCCACATAAACTTCTTCATCAATATATCCATTTAAGAATGCACTTTTAACATCCATTTGATAAAGCATGAAATTCTTAAAACATGCAAATGCACACAACATTCTAATAGCTTCAATTCTAGCAACAGGAGCAAAGGTTTCATCAAAATCAATACCTTCCTCTTAGTTGTATCCTTGAGCTACTAGTCTAGCTTTATTTCTAATTACATGTCCTTTTTCATCCATCTTATTCCTAAATACCCATTTAGTTCCAATAACAGAATGCTTTTTAGGTTTAGGAACAAGTGTCCACATTTTATTTCTTTCAAATTGACTTAATTCCTCTTGCATAGCAAAAAGCCAATTTTCATCATTTTGAGCATCATCATATGTTTTGGGTTCAAATTGAGAAACAAAAGCAACATTACCAAAATATCTTCTAAGTTGAGCTCTTGTCATCGTTCTTTGTGATGGACTATCAAGAATGTCATCTTTGGAATGATTTCTATGGGACCTCCATTCTTGTGGAATATCTTGATGTTGAGGTTCCTCAATTTGTAATTCTTCCACATTTGGTTGGGAGTCTTCTTGAATTTCAACATTTGTGGAGTAAGGAAGTTCTTCTTCTTTGTCATTTTGATCATCCTCCACTAGCTGTTTTGAATCAAGCTCATCTTTATTTGAATTCCTTGAATTTAGAATCTGCTCAATTTCATCATCATAAGAATCTTTCTTTTGCAAGGAAGTGTTAGCATCATCAAAAAGTATATGCATTGATTCTTCCATGGTCAAGGTTTTTCTATTGAAAATCCTATATGCTTTGCTATTTGTTGAATAACCTAGAAATATTCCTTCACAAGATTTAGCATCAAATTTCTTGAGATTGCTGTCTTTGTTATTCAAAATGTAACATTTGCAATCAAAGACATGAAAATATGCAATATTAGGTTTTCTTCCTTTCCAAAGTTCATAAGGAGTTTTCTTTAAAATAGCTCTAATGGAAACTCTGTTCAAAATGTAGCATGCTATATTTACAGCTTCTGCCCAGAAATATTTTAGTAAACTGTTTTCATTCAGCATTGTTCTTGCCATTTCTTGCAAAGATCTGTTTTTCCTTTCAACAACTTCATTTTGTTATGGAGTTCTAGGAGCTGAAAATGTATGATAAATACCATTTTGAGAGTAGAAATTTTCAAACAAACTATTTTCAAATTCTTTTCCATGATCACTCCTTAAAAATGTAATGCAATAACCTTTTTCATTTTGAGTTCTTTTCCAAAAAGCTTCAAATATATCAAAGGTTTCATCTTTATGAGCAAGAAAGAAAGTCCATGTGAATCTTGAAAAATCATCAACAATTACAAATGTATATGCCTTGCCTCTTAGACTTCTAAGTGTGATTGGACCAAAAAGATCAAGATGTAATAACTCCAATGGTCTAGACGTAGTTACAACATTTTTTTATTTAAAAGATGATTTTGTATGCTTACCAAGTGCACATGCTTTGCATTGAAACTTTTTTTCAAATCTTAACTTTGGAAGTCCTCTAACAAGATTCCTTCTAGAGAGTTTAGCAAGTGTACTCATGCTAGCATGTCCTAATTTTCTATGCCATAACCATGCACTATCATCTGAAGTCATAAAGCATATTTCATAATTCTCTTCAAGACTTGTTAAATCAAGTAGGTAAATATTATCTATTCTAGCACCAGCAAACATAACATTATTTCCATGAATCTCACAATGTGTAGAAGTAAAAATGACTTTAAAACCATTATCACATGGTTGACTAACAATTAAAAGATTATATTTTAATCCTTATACTAATGCAACATTCTCAATGCAAGGATTTTTACCAATAGTTCCACATCCAATAATTTTAGCTTTACTTTTATCACCAAATTTGACATAACCTTCTTCTTTTAAAGTAAGAAAGAAAAATTTGCCTTTATTTCCTATCATGTGTCTAGAGCAGCCATTATCTATGTACCAGTGTTCTGTTTCCAACATACTCCTTAGGCTGACCTCATTATCACTATCTTCAATGTGTGAGCTTTCACCTTTTTCTTCAATTGCCATCATACAAGTGTTTGCAGTTTCTTTATCACTTGTTTCATCATTTGATGAAGAGTCACTATCACTCCATGTTGCCGCCATTGCCTTTTTACTTTTATCCTTTCTAAACTTGTTTTTCTTCTTCAATGTAGGACATTTTGGCTTAATGTGGCCTGGTTTGTTACACTCATAACACACTATTTCACTTGAATGATTTGGAGTCTTTAGAGCATATTTCTTTGTGAACTTCTTGTATTTGCTTCCACCTTTTCTAAATGCTCTTTTGAATCTTTTGACTATCATAGCCATATCTTCATCATCATCACTTGAAGCACTTGAATCATCACTTGAACTAGCTTTGAAAGCAACACTTTTCTTTTTCTCATCTACCTTTTCGGATATGAAGGCTATACCTTTGTTTTTCTTTTAATCACCTTCTTTCTCATCTTTCTTATAGATCATCTCATGTGCAATGAGAGAACCAATTAGCTCATCATAGGTGTATTTTCTGAAATCCTTGGTGTCTTGAATAACAGTGGTCTTTGCTTCCCATGACTTTGGAAGAGATCTCAAAGTTTTCTTTGCGAGTTCTTGTTCCTCAAATCTCTTTCCAAGAGCTTTAAGAAGATTGACAAGATCTGTAAATCTGGTACTCATTTCAGCAATAGTTTCATCAGGCTTCATCTCAAATAACTCATAATCACGGATGAGAAGGTTTGCCTTTGACTCTTTTACCACATCAGTTCCTTCATATATGACTTCTAATTTGTCCCATATTTCTTTTGCAGTTTGACATCTTGAAAGACGATTATACTCATTAATATCAAGAGCAAAATGAAGAATGTTAATAGCCTTGGCATTTATAGAAATTTTCTTCCAATCATTATCATCAAATTCAACTTCAGCTTTAGGAATTTGCATAGTTCCTTCACTGGTTTTATAAGGAATATAAGGACCATCTTTAATTATTCTCCAACCATCAATGTCAACAGATTGTATAAATTTTCTCATTCTAGTTTTCCAAAAAGAGTAATTTGTGCCATTAAAAAGTGGTGGTCTAGTGATAGAATAACCTTCAGCTAAGGGGGCAGGTATACCAGCTAAGTTTCTAGATGAACCAGCCATGTGAATGAATCACTCTAAGGGGTTTAATCCTTAAGCAAGAGAGACAAGCTCTGATACCAAATTGATGTCCCAAAATATGTCAAAGAGGGAGGGTGAATTGGACTCTAAAAATAATTTTTCTGTTCTTGCTCAAAACCTTTGAAAAATTACAGCTTGGTTCAACCTAATTTTCTAATGTGAAATATGAACAATACAGCTCTATTGATAAGTTGATTCAAAGTTAGGTCATAAGCAATCAATATACTGATCTGACAGAATATATTGGTATTCAGTAGGAATTTCAGTAATCTGAATAAGTTTACAACACAGCTAATAGAGCAGTACACCAGATATATTAATTGACAGCAAATAAAACAATAAGTAAATTAAATCAGATATCAGCAGATTCATCAGTAAACCAATTTTCTCAGTTTGCAGCAAGGTTAACAATAAACAGTATCAACTTTCATATTAGCAAAAGCACATCAATCAAAAAGTTAAAATGCATAAATGTAAAGAGTAAGGGTTGAGAAAATTGAACACTGAAATTTTATAGTGGTTCGGCTCAATTAGCCTACATCCACTCTCTCAAAGATTCCACTTTGAGTCTTCACTCCACTAATTCTTCTCTTTTAAAGGCAAAAGACAAAAGCCCTTTACAAATCTTCTCACCAAAGCTTTTACAAGTAGCTTCACACTTCTACCAAGTGTTATTCCAAACACTTTTTCACAATCAAGCTTCAATAGGTGCTTGAATGACCTCTCATAAATGATAATAAAGTGTTTAAAACTCACTCTCACTCAATACAACAGAATTTATAAAGAAGAGATGAGTAGGTAAGCCAGTGATGAGCAATAAAAACACTTTGAGCACTTTGAATGAAAGCTTTTATGATCTTAAAGGATTAGGAACAGTAGAGAGACTTTCATTAAGTGCAAAATGGCCAAGGATAGGTATATTTATAGCTTTGGAATATTTTTTACCGTTTGAGAACTCATTTGAACGTTACAATTTCGAATTTCAATAAAATAGCTGTTATTTTGTCTTTTTCTGCGATGTTGTGCAGAGTTGAGACAGTTAGCATACTGAAAAAAGTAGCAAACCAGTTAGCATACCAAAACAAGTAGCAAACTAGTTAACATACTAGGAAAACTTTTCTGCATAACTTTGAAAACTTTAAAACTTTACACCAAATCTTAATCAAATGCTTTTAGGCCATTAATGATATTTAAAAGAAAATCTTTTGAGGGATTGAAAATAAGTATCATTGATTTCTACTCCTCAATTCTTTTCACAAGCAATCCTAAAAGTTAAAACTAACTTCTATACTATATGTACCTTCAATTTTAATCTTCAATGCAACTTTGGAAGGTAATCTTTTCTTCTTTTATCTCCTTTGATTTGTCCTGTGTTATCTTAAAATGTCATCATTTCTTCAAAAGCACGAATCCATCATGAAATCCTTGAGTCTTTTTCTTTGTTCTTTGAGAAGCACAACACTTAAAACAATATTAGTTTGATTCTAGTTGAGTTTTAGTATTATCAAAATCTATGCTCCTTTGAGCTTGTGGGGTCAACAAGTAGTGATATCGAAAACTCTACCTTTTATGTAGAAATTGTGATAAAACTTTTAAAATTAAATATTGCAATAAAAAATTGAATGTTGAAATTGAGAGGGTTCAATCAATTGAAATAAGAAGGAAAGAGAAAAAAAAAAAAAAAACCTAATAAAATTTCTACAACATATTTGTTGAAATAGTAACTCATAATTGAGTTTTGATATATATAAATAAGATTGATTGGATATGTGTGTAAAAAAAAAAAAAAATTAAGAAGCCCTCCCATCTCCTTCTCGCCGTTTTCAAATTTTTTTTTTTATCTCATCCTTATGAATTAATATTTTATATTTTTCTCAAAAACGTAGTTTTCCTTATGCTCCAATTTTTTTATTCTTCAACCCTGAAAGAATACTATCATTTTTTTTTATTTTTTTTAATTATTGGCTCAAATAATTTTATCACTTTATTATGGTGTAAATAATGTGAAATATTTAATTTTTTTTATCTTTATTATGCATTCAATAAATTTTTATAATATTGACACTCTTAATTTTTGTTTTAGTTTAACTATACTCTATGATGACATTTTTTAAATACATAGCATTGATTCATTAAAATATATAAATAATGAGAGTAATTATTTTTTTTTCTAAATTAATATTGTATTTGACTTAATCAATGGTTAAGCTAAAAATTTCATTTAGTAGAGTCATTTATACAATTAGTCAATTTTAAGTATATGTTCATAATTATATAAACCAATATATACATATATAATAATATACTATATTTTTAGTAATAAAAATTTGAAAGAATTGTAAATAAGAATAATTAATTTTAGATATTTTACAATATGTATTATAAAATAAAAAAAAAGAAAAAATTTACTAATTATAATAAATTTCATATTGTGAAATGAGTCTATTCAAAATTTCCATAGTGCTCTTAACCCATGAGATTAATAAAGTCATGAGAATTATTAAAAATTTATTAAATGGTGTGTGGTGGGTTCTGCATAATGCAAAGAAGAACCTCTTTCCTTATTACACACGTAGAAATGTTTAATTTTGATTTGTTCCATATCAGCAATGGGCAATTTCTGATTTGGTATCAGCTACAAGCAACGGGCAAGTCTAAGTCAAATTTTATAATAAAGAATTAAAAGAGTGAGAGATTCGAATTTAGATCTATTAAATTATATATATATATATGTCGACACCATATTTCGGCCAATCCCCAGAATCAATAAACTTCGAAATCGATCCCCAACACTAAGTCTCCCTTTGCCAGCCAATTACATTTCCGATCTCTCCTTGCCAGTTAACCACATTTCCGATCTCTCTTCACCAAGAATTGAATCAATGCTAAGTCCTCATATCAGTTAAAGCCTTACCGGTCTCTCAAATCACTCACCGATCTCTCAAGCCAATTGTCAAATATCCTGACCAGTCAACTACATTCCCGATCTCTCTTGTCAAACAAAATTGAACCAACACTAGATCTTTATGTCACCGGTTTTATTGCCGACCTCCCTTTTAAAAGGTTAGGAATAATCAAGTTAAGGTTCCACCCCGGTTTAATGATGATCCCGATTTTAAATGTTCAAGCCAAATTTCCAATTTTAATCAAGTCCCGTTTAGCGTTAGTTCCCTGCCGATCTCATGCTCATTATGTTTTCCGACCTCTTACACTTAGATTAATAATCACTCTTAGTTATTTCAATATACTCAGACAATCAAGTGTTTAAATAATTTAGACATTTCCGATCACATTCATTCACTGGACAAAAGAAGACTTCATTTCATATTAAAGTTTGTACAAGTCATTCGGCTGGAGGATCACCCCCAGCCTGATCTACATTTTGCTCGCCTTCTCTCTCACCCTCGGCCTCCTCCTCACTATCCTCACCCTCACCCTGGAGCCGTGTCCGCCATCCAGAGAAGTCCTCTTCCGGTAACGTTTCTTGAGTTCGGCCAAGAGATCCTTGTGAGCATTCACATAAGCACCAGCCACTCCTGTCACCATCTCTTCTTCTTTCGCCTTGAGCTCCTCAGTAAGGTGAGCGATATGAGCAGCTTCATTGGTCCGAAGTGCTTGAACTTCCTCCAGAACACGGGTTCGCTCGGCCAGAACACGAGACTATTCGGCCAGCTTGTCTTCATAGAACTTCATCCACCCCTCAATTTGAGATATGCAATCCTGAGCGGATGAGAGTTGGGATCGGAGGGAAGCCACTTCCTGAATCTTCTTCTCGACCTCCTTACCCAGGCGGTGAGCCTTTTCCCGGACTATGTGCTGATTCACCAAGCACTCTACGTTCAGACTCATGGATCGGGTCAGGATGTCGTCAAGGTTGTCCGGAGACAGCCTGTCCCAATCCTCCCGAAGGCAGATGGAAGACCCCAAGACTTTGGCGAAACCTGGGTTCTCCCGAACAGTCCGGTTCTTCTCCAGGGAAGCGACCAGCACTTGAGCGCCACGAGAAAGGGGCCTCACAGAAGGTTGAGAAGGACCCCCTTCTGCGCTTGGAGCAACTGGAGGAGGTGGAGGCGGCTCTTCTCGGCGAGGAGGAGATCGAACAGCTTCTACGATCAGCGGTCCCGAAGGTTGAGGCGGGCCTTCTTGTATTTCCCCGGGCTCATGCCTGGGTGTCTACATTTCCTCAGCTCGCTTCATCTCCCGTACCTTCCGGGAGATCTCCCTCTTTCGCTTCCGGTTCTCCTTGGAGGCTTCATCTCTTGCCATACCTGCACAAAGAAGAGGTCAGTGAGATCGCTAAGGTCCAAAGATCTGAGATATAAAAAATACCGATGCCGAGGTCAGAGAGCTGAAGCCCGCGATCTTGGCCGGTGACCAGCTGTATAGTCCAATGGTGCAGCTCGGCCATCACTGCATCTAAACAAGAAAACTTCTCTCGGCCCGCCTGATCCTTCAGCTCCATCACTATTAATCCTTCTTCTCTATTCAGGGTGATACACTTCGGGAGTAAGGGGCCCTGGTGCCGCCAGCTGCGAGGAAAACCCTCAAAGTCGTTCGGTATTTTGCTCCTCAAGATAAAGAAGCGGTTCTTCCAATTCTTCAGGGAGGAAGGCAGGTCGGTAAAAAGCCCACAATGGGGTTTCGCCTGAAGAACCAATACTGCTGCCTTTTTCATGAGTCAGCCGATGTAGTTCGGCGAATACCTTAGCTGTAGGTCTGATCCCTTTGGCTCGGCAAAGGCCCCTGAAGGCTACCAGGATCTGCCAGGAATTCGGGTGAACCTGGGCTATGCACACTTGGTGATATTTTAAGACTTCCTTAAAGAAGTCGTCAAGAGGGAACCGCGGCCCGGCTTTTAATTGTTCCTCGTACACCATGATCATATCGTCCTCCTCAAAGAAGTGATCGGCACGAAGATCGCCGTGACACTGGATGAGCTCGTACAAATCAGGCTCGATGTTGTACTCCTGGCTGAACGACTGCAGATCGGTTTCTTGAAGGACCGATGGCAGCTCGTCCATGGGAAGATTCTCTCTCCCTGAAGAAGGCGCATGCCTTGATGATGCCGCTTGCCCCTGAGCTGGAACGGAGACCCTAGGAGGTTCAGGTTGCGCGCTTGGCCCGACCACCTCTACTTCATTGGACGACCACGAGAACTGAATGGAAGGAGGGCTCGTCGCTCTTTGACCTTTGGCGCTGCTCATTTTCAAAGGAAATAAAGAATTTAAACTAAAAGAAGGATCAAAACCCTTATCGGAGCTTGATCGGAGTCGGAAGAACTTGAGAAAACGAGAGAATTTTGGAGTTGTTCGCGAGAGACTGAAAATGGCATAAGAGAGCAACTGGCTAACCCCACCCCTATTTATACTCGTCCGAGCATTTAATGCTCATGATGTTCCAGGCAATGCATCGGTTAGCGGGACTCGCCAGCTGTTCTGACACGTCTCTCGAATATTCCAAAATTCCATAGAGAGATCGGCTAACTAGAGATCGGCATATTAAGATAAATATTTCGAATTGCTGATCAGTTAAGGGTTGTTCAGTTAGGAACCAGATCGGATAAATACATCAGAGATCGGAAAATAATCAATGCAATAATAATAAGATGATAATTGACAAAATAAATTTTTTATTTCCAAAAGATCGGACTACATCATTTGGGCAATCTCTAGGGATCGGATTACATTAAAGGTCTGACTACATCATTTGGGCGATCTCTAGAGATTGGATTACATTGAAAGATTACATCATTTGGGCGATCTCTAGAGACCGGTGGAACATCCTATCTAAAAGGCCTATGTCAAAGCCTAGTCTCGTGCCTGAGTCAAAAGATGTGTTTGACCAAGAGACCGGCTATTGACATCGGATAGATGTACAGCTCAGATGGGGTGACTATGACTCCCATGAAGATGAGAGACGTCGTCATCGATGTTACCGCTCGAAACCGAGCCGCTGTCGGAACACCCAGTGCGGAGAGGAGCCAGATGAACGCCAAGGGGCAGTCACCGGTGTTGAGGGGAATATTAGCAGTCTTCTCGCCCGAAATCAGTTCGCCGTTTGTATCGGTCGAACGATTCGAGGTCAATAAGATCGAGGTCCTCGATCCAGATCGGCAAGTTAGTCCGGTTCTCTCACTGTCATTAAGTGCAGTTATCATAATTTCCCGTTCACCGGGATCATAAATTTTCAGTCGGGGAATAAGGAAGTCCATCGGAAAGGGATCAAAAGCCACAATCATGGCCGGAACTACTGCCGGAGCAGCTAGAACAGGAAAGTAAGAAGGAAGAGAGGAAAATCGAATGAGGAAAGTCTCTTCTGTCAGGGGTATATATAGGGGAAAATCGGGCATTTATTTCTAGCGAAAACGGCTTGACGCCGAATCGAGGGAAATTAATGCTTTGACCGGACCGGGCCTGATTAAGGGAAGAATCGGAATAATGGAGATCGGAAGAGGGGAGACCGGTATGAAAGATCGGAAAAGGAGCGTGTTAAGAAGATCAGAAAGGAGGAAGAGATCGGAAGGCAAAGAGAATAAGACAAATCCCAATAACCGCTGCCGTAATCGAGCTAAGGTAGTTAAAGCGTTGCGCATTTAAATCTCTAACGCACGCCTAAGAATCGCCCACAAATGCTGACAGGTGCCAGAGTATGTCATGACAGTCCTGTACATCCCAATCTCCACCGTTGATCTCACTTGCAAGGACGAGCCCAGAGCCTTTGGATCAAAGAAGAAGACGACAAGACCGGCGCCTTTTATTCCTAGCCATCGGATCGCCCCAAACAAGAGAATTTGTGACCGTTAGATTAGAAGAGGAAAAGGACAAATATTCTGAAGGAGATCTCGGCCGTCCGTTCTGATTCTCTTTAATTCCTGAGCCTCAGATCATGTCCTTTGAAATCCTGACCCTCCATCTCCCTCAAAATAGATCTTGACCCTTCAGATGGAGCACCCGATTCCTATAAATACCTGCATGAAAACTGTTCAAAGGGGACGAAAAAATACAAAAGGCAGTGACTATAGTGGAAGAACTCTGAAACTTAATTCATTACATTCGCTATTTTTTGAGCTTTCATAAGAAAAACTTTTGAAACCAGTTTTCTGAAGTGTTTTCTTGCAAAGGGATTTTTGAATACTGAAACTCTTCATTTTCAGTTCGTTCATTATCCTGTGGCACTCTCACTTTCTGTCTTTGTTATCTTTTACTTCCACTCCTGTTGTCCAAGCTCAACTCCATTCAAACTCGGTTATTTTGACCCGACTGCATTTTAGCAAAGAATCCTTCATTTCAAGGCGAACATTAGTCCTCCAGCTATCAACCTACAGTCCTATTACATTCTGTGATTCTGTAGTTAGTTTAGTAGATTCGGCTCCCTACAGGTGAGTGCTTATATTGCTACTTTATCAAATGCTCTTCTTTATTTACGTATTTTATTCATTCTTTTTATGTTTGTAATTTTCACCAAGTTTATACTGTATTTTAAACACGAAGACGGTCATTCTCGAGTTTACTTCTTTGTTAATCAGTCCATTCTTTGGTTAATCTTTATTACTTCTTAATACAGGAGTTCTGGTCCCGAATAGCGTAGAAGTAACTAAACAAAATGTAGGTAACTGTGTTTTAAGCGTTTCTTTGAAATAATAGAAGGTCTGGATAACAAGTCAGGAAAATAGTAAAGTATTAGGTCAACATAGAAAATGATTGGGAAAATGTCACAAAGCGAAATAAAACTAAATATTAGCTAAATGAATAGAACAGATTGGATAGGCAACCACTCAAGAGGCCGGTAAAATTCGGTTCAGTATCCCCTGTCTAGTCACAAGGTATCAAGGAGTTAAAAGAAGTCTTATTCCGATCCCTGGCACTCGTGAATATTAGAACCCTTGGTCTTAAGCTCTCATAATGTGTAGCTGCAATCAAACTTCAATCGGTCGGAAAAGTCCTTATCTGACCCCCATCAAAATATGAGAGATCGGAGGAGAGTTCTTATCCGATTCTCACCTAAAATTTTAACAAATAATTTAAAAGGAGGTCGGAGGAGAGTTCTTATCCGATCCTCAAGCTAAAAAATTAATAAATATTAAAGAGATCGGAGGAGAGTTCTTATCCGATTCTCACCTAAAATGTTAACAAATCATTTAAAAGAGGTCGGAGGAGAGTTCTTATCCTATCCTCAAGCTAAAAAATTAATAAATATTAAAGAGATCGGAGGAGAGTTCTTATCCGATTCTCACCTAAAATTTTAACAAATAATTTAAAAGAGGTCGAAGGAGAGTTCTTATCCGATCCTCAAGCTAAAAAATTTAATAAATATTAAAGAGATTGGAGGAGAGTTCTTATCCGATTCTCACCTAAAATTTTAACAAATAATTTAAAAGAGGTCGGAGAAGAGTTCGTATCCGATTCTCAATCCAAATTATAACAAATATTTAAGAAGTGATCGGAGGAGAGTTCTTATCCGATTCTCAAGTTGAATTCTAATAAAATAGCCCTTTCAAACAAAATTAACATACAACAGTAACTCACTAAGGTTGTCTCATTTACTTATGTATCTGGGTAATTCGAATTTAGTGAAAAATCAAATATTCCTTTTGTCAAAAGGATTAACATTCCCATTCAAGCCCTCCTAACTAATTTATAAAGAATGCGAAGTTAAATCTACTTACCCTTATTAAGGGACGAGGTGGGATGCCTAACACCTTCCCCACCCGTTTACGGACCCCGAACCTAGAATCTCTGTTTTGAAGTGGTTTCATCTCAATTTATCTTCACGAATGGTTTTCTTTAGTTTCTCTCAAAATTAAAGTGGCGACTCCTCACTCTTTCCCACTTCGGTGAGTGATCGTCCAGGCGACCGCAAAACACCTTGCGACAGCTTGGCGACTCCACTGGGGAAGTAGTTTCGAACAACTTAACCCCGGCCCAGAGTTCCAAAAGTAGATTTAATTTTCCAATCAAATCATAGTTAGGTGGGCTCACTCGGCAATATTTTATATGTTAATTATTGTTATTCCTGCTAACCGTTTTGTTTGTCTTGTTTGTTTTATTTCTCGCAGCGCTCTTTGTTTAAAAAAAAAAAAAAAGAAAAAAGAGAAAATTCCCCCATACTGGGAAGAGGTAAAGGTGTCCCTTCACACACTGAACACTCACACGAAGTCCTCACACACTTCAGCCCTATACCCGGGCTTTCTTACCCTTTTAGGAAAATAGGAGGGGGTCATGTAGTGTTACCCGTGGGTTTTACCCGTTAGTATCCATGAAGGCTTCTGCTCAGATTGAAACTCATTCTATTTACTGTGATACCCGTAAAATTTTCCCGACAGTATCATGGGGATAGAATGAGGCTCTACTGTTTACAGTAGGGGCAATTTGGGAACCTGTGGCTTTTAGAAAATTAGACCTTGAGCTAAACTATCACGATAGCAGGAAGCCATAGTAAGCTACCTTGTAAGATAGAACTATCCAATTAGGTAGCACCCATCCAGTATCAGGAGTCTCCCTATTCTAGGACAAAAGGGGCACGCTTACTCTTACCCTATTATGCCTCAGTTTTCTTTTGTTCGTTTTTGTGAGGGTAATCTTGAATTCTATTGAAACACCTACACATTTTCCTACTTTGATAAATGTGTATGTGTCACCCTGTCAACAGTATAATTCAAAATTACCCAAATTTATCCTACTAATGAGTTTTTCCCGCAGGCATCATCAAACCAAAAGTCCGTAAAAGGATAAACATCATTTTTAACAAGGCATCCTCGAGTCAGTCGGCAGAGAAGGTTCAAAATGCTAAACCATGGTCCAGATCAGTTCATAGCTCAAGACTTCACGTAATAATGTCACTAAAGCACATGCTAGCTCATTGCCTTCGTTGGACCTGAGCAGAGTTGAGGTCAGGATGAACAATCTCGAGGGTCTGTCTAATGGTTGGAGGTCATTTCCTGATCAGGTCAAGGCACGATTTGAGGGAAAGTATGGGAAGATTGCAACCTTGACGCGAGTTAAAGTTCAGGCCTCGGCATTAAAGGCCATGTTGGCGGTATGGAATCCTAAGTATGGGGTTTTCTCTTTCAACGATGTCGATACTGTTCCCACCATGGAAGAATACCAGGCGTTACTAGAGATTCCTTACTCGACGCAGAATCGGATCTACCTACACCTTGAGCATAGGCGCACTGAAACGATTAACACATTTGTTGGGTATTCCTCCGGAAGAAGCAAAGTCAAAAGAAACTGTCAAAGGGAACACGCATGGATGGTATTGGACCTACCTCGAGAAGTGGCTGGATCAATACACCTGCAATTCTTGCCGAGACTTTCTTAACCCTTACTTACTGCAGACAACAAGGCAAGGAGTCCATTAAGTGTTGTTCTCAATTGTTGCACCTCTGGATTATCAGTCATATGTGTCCTTTGGAGACAAAGGGATTGACTTGGTACCTTGACCAGCCTCTCATCGAGAAGATGACCCGGTTAGTAATCAGTCCGAAGAATGAACAGCAGTGGCGGGAGCGGATTCTGAGCTTCAACAGCCACGATTATTGCTGGAGGAAGTTGTGGATGTCAGGTCAACCCATTTTGGTCAACATAGGGGATGATCAATCAGTATCCTTGATCGGAGTGACTGGATGCACAAGCTACACTCCCGCATTAGTAATGAGACAGTTCGGCTCAACGCAGTTCAAAATCAACATGGAGGAATACCACCGAGGACAGTTCTACCATGAGCTCAAGGATGAGGAAGGACTGAAAATGGCTCGCAAATCCTGGGAAAACATCACTATGATGGAAAGGTCGCCTAAAGACCCAACTGCCACGAGCGATTATCTCAAATGGCGGGCTGACAGGGATCAAGAATACCTAACCGCAGATTCGACAAAATTTGAGGATATCAACCCACGCCAAGACGTCCCTTCGGAAGAAGCTAGTGCCCGCTTGACTGACTCACTACAGAAGGCAAACACCGAAAACTCACAACTACAAAAACAGATAGAACAGTTGGAGGGCCAACAGCATACCCTTAAGAGAAAATTAAAGAGGCTCAAGGAAGAGGCTAGGACCAAGAAGTTAGGGTTTGAAGAACGAGAGACACAGTGGGAGAAAGAAAGAAGTTCCCTCCCAGCTGTCATAAAAGAAGTAGAAGTACGAAATAGCGAGCTTCAGGAGAAGATGAAATATCAGGATATACTCATAGAGGAGCATAAACAAGAAAACAAAAAGAAGAGGCTTGAACTGAAGGAACAGGCACAGCTCGTCAACGACGTTCTGAAGGAATGTGCCAAAGAAAGAAAGGAAAAAGAAAGGCAAGCTGCTCTTTATCGAGAGCTGAAAGAGAACATTGATCAGCTGGAAAAAATGATAGCGCAAGGGAAACAAGAACTCCTACCTGAATCCGAATATGCTCTGAAAGTGTTCAACCCCGCCAGACAGGAAGAAAGGTTATATGAGTATCTCAGAAAGTGTAATCTCATTATAAAGAACCTCCCTGAGCCTAGGCCAATGTAAAGAATGCCATGTATGAACTAATCAATTAATGGAATGACTTTGGGCCACTGTTTAGCAAAATTGTGAATGAATATTATGACTCCCGTAGGGACTCCCTCGCTAGAGTTATGCGAAAAATTGAAAGCACCATATGGACAAGTACCATAGAGGCATGTTCAGTCCAGTCATTTACCGCCAGACTATCGAATAATGCCATGATAAAAGTGATGCAATTATCCTTCTGCAGATTTCATTTCTGGCTCTCAGATGCCACCGTATCCTTTGTCCACGTCAGGACCCTATTTAATTTTGATCAAGATTCGCTAAAAATTTCTTTTTTTGCTCCCTACAGAAAATCAACATTGCTTCAAACAAGGCAAGTCTGACCAAGCACACGGTTCAACCCAAGCTAGTGTACTTAACAAGATCCCGAACAAAGAAGATAATGGAAGACCAGGAACAAGTACAGAATCTACAAGGGCAAGTCTCCGAGTTGAAAGATCAGGTCTCAGAACTTATGAGACTAATGAGGGAGATGTCCCAGAATAAACTTGCTTCAGAACCAAACTTGCCATTACTTCCTCCACCACCTACAACAAATGATCCGCACCAAGCTTCAACTTCTTTTACCTTTCAGTCACCTATTCCGGACCCGACAATCACTGTCAATCCGGCTACCATGAATAATGACCTACCTTACTCTCATTACCCAGCTGTTTCAAACACCGACCCATACCCTTCAATCCTAATCCCTCCAGTACACTCCGCCCCTCATCTCCCAACTGAGGGAGTATTTCATGCAGTGGGAGGAGAGAATAAGACAAGAGAAAATGAGAAACTATCTGCTCTAGAAGAGAGATTGAGAGCGATCGAAGGACTGAATATGTATGGTTCAGTTGATGTGGCATCGCTTAGACTCGTGCTTGATGTAGTGGTGCCGCCTAAGTTTAAAGTCCCGGATTTCGATAAGTACATCGGGAACTCAGACCCCCGTATTCACCTGGAAACTTACATTGCCAAAATGTCTGCTGCGACAGAAGATGACAGACTTCTCATCCATTTCTTTCACGAAAGCCTCTCCAGAGCAGCCCTGAGATGGTGCATTTAGTTGGATAGGAGCAAACTGCGCTCCTGGAAGGATTTAGCTGACGCCTTCTTAAAGCAGTACAAATTCAACTGTGATGTGGCCCCCACGAGGAGGGACCTCCAGAACCTAGTGCAGAGAGACAGGGAAAGCTTCAAGGAGTATGCCCAAAGATGGAGAGAAAAGGCGGTAGAAGTATATCCTCCGGTGACCGACAATGAACTATGCTCTCTGTTCATCGAGACATTGAAGGCTCCTTACTTCAATTTGATGATTGGGAACACTTCCAACAGCTTCTCTAACATAATCCAAGCTGGTGAGAGAATAGAGGCTAACTTAAGGTTGGGACGGCTGCAGGAGTTGACTGAGAATCCTGCGAAGAAAACTGCCAATTTCAGCAAAAAGAAGGAGGGTGATGTGCATTCCATCACCCGGCAGAGTAACTACTCCCCACTACCTCAAAATAACTACCGGCCATATCCTCCCCCTCATGGCTAAACAGTCGCAAGCATTCCACCTCCTTTCCCAAATTATCCACACCCGTGCCCACAATACCCACCACCAGCAAACTATCAACCCAGACCTCCTCCTCCACCTACCCAACCCAGACCACCTCAAAATAACCCGAGACCACCAAGAAATCCCGATCCACCCCTTCCCCTACCACTCAGTGAAATATACCAATATCTCGTTGGTATAAACCAGATAGTACCAGTTCCCCTCGACCCAGTCCAGCCACCATACCCCAGGTGGTATGATGCCACTGCCCGATGTGAGTATCATGGAGGGGCACAAGGGCATTCAACTGACAACTGCGGGGCCTTAGGGGGAGAGTGCACTCTTTAATCTGGAACGGGTGGCTGAAAATTGAGGGAAATGGTTCCCTCCCCAATGTTACCTCAAACCCATTGCCTAATCATAATGCGGGCAATGGAGTAAATATGATAGAATCAGATGGAGAGAGGTCGACACCGGAGGTAGACGAGCTGATTCCTCACTTTGAGGAAATTTTTGCTGTGGCAATGAGGGAAGGCTACCTTTGCCCTCAGGTAACAGGATCAGAAAAGGGTACGGGATGTCCTTACCATGGAGGGGCAAAGATCATGAGTCATGGATCGTGAGGGATTCAAGCAAGAGGTTCAGAACTTGTTATCCCTCAAAGTTCTGAGATGCCAGACAAGGTCGAAGATGGAAGGGGGAGTGAACACAACTAGATTCAGCCAAAATACTTCTACCTCCAAACCCAGAATCACCTTCTCACCCCCAGTAGCCTCACCGCTAGTAACGGTTATCCGAACTCCGCCTCAGCTCCCCATCACAAATACTCATGCTGTCCCTTGGAACTATAATTTCCAAGTTTTCACACAAGGAGCGTCAAGCAGTACATCAGCTCCTAATCTTGCTTCACCCTCAGCGCCTCCAAAACCGCATTTCACTCCTCATGAACACTTTAAAATGACTTATGCTGGACCTATCACCAGTACTACTCCCCAAGTTAATCTTCAGCCGGTCGCTGCCACAAAATCCTCCTCGTTTGAGCAAGAAGTCGAGTTCATAACTCGAAGTGGGAGGTGTTACGGGAACGAAGAGAAAGAAAAGAGGAAAGGGAAAGTAAAAATGGGAGAGTCACTAAAGAATACAGAAGAAGAGGATGAGAAGACGGAGGAAGTAGAACATGCCGGGCCTAAAGAAGAGGAGGAACTGTTGCTCCAAATAATGAAGCAGAGTGAGTACGATGTGGTGGAGCAGTTGAGAAAGACACCTGCCCGAATTTCACTGTTATCGCTGATCCTGAGCTCAGAAGTGCACCGATAAGCCTTACAGAGAATCCTGGATCAGGCCTTTGTAAACCCCGACATCACACCGGGGCAGTTTGAGAAGATAGTGGGACAAATCCAGGCATCTAGTTTTGTCACTTTCTCGGAAGACAAGATAGATCCTGCAGGCTTAGCACACACTAAAGCTCTGCATGTGACAGTGAAATGTAAAGGTTGTATAGTAGCCAAGGTCCTTATTGATAACGGATCAGCCCTCAATGTACTGCCTAGTGCTACCTTGGCTAGGTTGCCAGTTGACCGATCAGATATACGTCAAAGTGCTATGGTGGTAAGAGCCTTTGACGGTACAAGAAGAGAAGTATTGGGAGACATTGACTTGCCACTTCAAATTGGCGCATGCACCTTCAACGTCACATTTCAGGTGATGAATATTGAACCGGCCTACACTATATTGCTGGGGCGGCCGTGGATCCATTCAGCGAATGCTGTTCCTTCAACTTTGCATCAGAAAATAAAGTACATCATGGACGGCAAAATCATCACGGTGAGAGGGAAGAAGCCATATTAGTCACCAAGCCACAATCACTTCCTTACGTGGAAGCTGCTGAGGAGTCGTTGGAAAGTTCTTTCCAGGCCCTCGAATTACAAGAAACCGGAAATGAGGGGGCTATGGCTATGGTGGCCAAAGTGATGTCGAGGAATGGGTATCAAGAGGGCAAAGGCTTGGGCACCGCATTGCAAGGAATCGTTGAACCTATATCGGCTATCCAGAAAGTAGGCCGTTGTGGTTTGGGTTATGAGGAAGATGCCCTTATGGATGGGCGATTCTGGATGAGGAAAATGCTCCGGGATCAAAGGTTTGACCAGAAAATGGGAAAAAGGAAGGTAGTCCCGAGAATCACGGAGATCTTCACTAAACCGGTCATTGAAAATCCGGCAAAGGTTGAAGAATCACCTGATGAACCATCCATCGATGTCATCTACCTGGATTCCTTGTATGAGGCTCTGGTCTCGCCAATAGCTGAGGGGCAAGAACTAGACAACTGGACAGCAGAGGACATCCCTGTACTCAATTTCGAGTAAAGTACCTTTGGTTATCTACACTTGATCATTTTGTCCATGGTGGCAAGTGTAATACTGTAAATGGACCCTTTTTCTTATGGCATAAATATTAATGAATTAATAGCGCATTCTAAATCCAATTCTCTCTTTCTTTCCTTTTGAATTCCATCCTTATAATATGTTCTATTTTCATTCATTCAGGACCATTCATGTAACATCCTCCCGGTAGCAACTCCGTACATTCTACTGTTCCGGTGACCGGTGTCGGTCCGGACAGCTAGAACGTCCGAAAAAATATTTAAACTAAAGTGAGGAACCATAATTAACTCAAATATTAATAAGAAAAATTTAGGAAAAATTTTAGAAATAAAATACAACCAAGTTAAACGAGCCGGTGCCCAAGCGATGGGTAACCAGAGGGAAGTTGCGGTTCTCGCAACGAGGAGCCCTAGACTAGGGGAAAAATTCATAAAATAATTTTTGGGACTCCAGAGAAGGGTCATTGAGGTTCCTATGGCATTAGAATGCCAAGAAAATATTTAGAAAAATTTTTCAATCGGTACAGACAATTTTGACCCGTTAAGCCAAACGGAGGGCATTTTGGTCATTTCGCCTTCAGAGATGATTTTTGGCCAACTTGTCTAGTTGAGTAAA
Organism: Hevea brasiliensis; assembly: GCF_030052815.1. Taxonomy (NCBI): domain Eukaryota; kingdom Viridiplantae; phylum Streptophyta; class Magnoliopsida; order Malpighiales; family Euphorbiaceae; genus Hevea; species Hevea brasiliensis. The sequence goes on from NC_079505.1 coordinate 24,238,473, forward strand.
TAATTATTATGATATAAAATATGAATTAAGGTTGATGAAAAATTAATTTAAAGTTAGTAGAAAAGAAAAGAAAAGAAAAATCCATATAATGCAAATAATGACATCAATATGAGGTCATTTAAAAATTCCCACCAATCACAATTAAACAACCATTTAAGTAACTAATAAAAGAGACAATTGAGACTAAAGAAAATAAAAAACCTATCAGCCATCTTCAACCTCATTTCCAGCCGCACCACATGGCCAAGAAGACCTCCATTTCTCTTCTTGATTCAAGCTTGAAAATCTCTCCAACCTTACCTCAAATCCCCTAAGTCCTTTCACTAAAAACTTGTCTATACCTCTTGGGAAGTGTTTGGCAGCCTAGAAAGGGAAAGAAAGTGAAGTTTTAGCTTGGGAAAATTCTACCCTCCAAGAGGTTAGTGCATATTCATACATAAACCTCTTTTAATCCATGTTAGTGACTTGAAATAAGTGAGAGATTGTAAATTAAATGAATAAAAATTGAGTGTATGTCCACCATGAATTTCGGCAGCCCTAAGGAAGGAATAATGATGGAGTGTTTTTGATGGTTTTAATGGACTTAGAATGAATTAGAGATTATGTTTAAGGTGTATATACACATATATAATGAATGAAAGTGTTTTACTAGGTGTATGGGTGAATTGAAATGGAAATTAGTGTTTTGGGAGTGAAGAATTGGACTTGACTTATGAAGTGATTAATGGACATTCTAATGGTCAATTAGTGACCATTTTAGGCAAGTTAATCATAATTTGAAGTGAACCAAAGTGTCACAAACCAAGTTGGTAGGCTGCCTAGTGACAGTAGCAATGAGGTTGTGATTCCAGCCCACTTAGACAGCCATAACTTTGGCTGTGTAGGTCCAATTGGTGTTTGGCCAATTGGAAATGAAACTAGACTTATAATGGCACATTTTTGCTGAAGAAACCATGCCGAAAAGACTAAAGCAAGTGGACCAAAAGTTGGCCCCAATCCGGGTACCCTGCAAGCCAATTCTGCAGAATGACGGCCATAACTCACTGTAGAAATGATCAATTGACCTGAAATTTTTACAACAACAAGTTAAGACTTAGACAAACAACTTTCATGAAGAAACCTACCCCAAATTATGACCAGAACCTAACCCAAATGGCAGTCACAGTCACTATTCATGGTGCTGTAGATTTGGTAATTTCTGCAGAATGGAAATCCGGCCAGCTGTGGTTTTTGGACCATATCTGGAGCTAAAAAACTCCAAATGGAGTGATTCAAAAAAGGAAATTTAACTAGACAAAATAAGGAACAACTTTCATGTTTACCATTTCCTCAAATTCCCACTGCAACAGGGCCCAATGGAACAGTAAATTTGGGTCACAAAAACTGAAAATTCTGCTCTCTAGGTTTTAAGTTTGGAAATGGATTTAGGGGTTAATTCCAACAAGTTTTAAATGCAAAATGTGGTATGTTGGGAGTGTCAAAACCAATATACCTATTTTCTATCCAAAAGTCAACATTTTTGTTGACTAATAAAGTAAATAGTGACACCAAAACTTGAAATATGAAATGTACTTACATGAATAAATTGTTGAATGAATAAATGTGATAAAAGTGTCATTTGTGATTTAGGTTCCCATTAAGAGAGAAAGGTTAGCCCAGTTTCCACTCTAAAATTTTCCAATGGAATAGTAAACTTAGGTAGTAAAAACTAAAAATTTAGAAATGCATCTAAGGGACTTTAAATTGCAATTGGCAATTAATACTAGTAAATGTAAAACTCAAAATATGGGATCTTGGTGTAATTAAAATTAATATATTCATTAAGTATAAAAAAAGTCAACATTTTGGTTGACTAGTAAGGTGAATAGTAATCAAAATGATTAGTAAATTAAGATGAAGACCTAGAACCAATTCTAAGCTTAAATTCTAAGCTTAAATGCTTAGAATTGTAGGACGAATGTGGACTATGCATCCTAGTCAAAATTGTTAAAAAGAAATTAAGGCCATAAATTTGAAATCCATGGAATATTCATGGATTACTTGAAACATGAAAAATAAGTCACCTAATTGATGTGAATAGATAGTTAGGGCTTATATGCCCATCACAAATGGAATTCATAAAATATTAGTAACTCAACTTGAAATATAAAATTTGTAATTACATAAGTAGATTCTTGAATGTATAAATGAGAAAGGAAAAATGTTTGAATACAATGGTACATGTGAACCATTGTTTAGAATTGTCATCAATATGAATAACATAATGAATGAATAAATGAACCATATTAATGTATGAATGAGACATTAGTTCTCATTATTGTAGAGAGGAGAAGTATTTTGAGTACTATAGTATAAAAGGATAATTGATGTGAATTGTGATCATAAAAATGATCAAATGAATGTATGAATTATAATGGAAATTTATCATGAAATAATGAATTCATAAAACACAATATATTAATATTTAATGATATTATGTGCCCTTGTATTGCCTAGACACGTGTGTTAGATTGGATAGATTGGCATGCCAATAGGGTATTGTTTTAGCAGTACTGCGAAAGGTTTTATGCACGTATTTAAGGCTTTATGCCGTATTCATGGCTTTATGCCTGTATTCATGGCTTTATGCCAACATTCATGGCTTTATGCCAACATTCATGGCTTTTATGCCCGATTATGTGTTATCATGGCTTTTTAGCCATACCGATCGTGATACGTGGTTGACGCTCGCGTCCCATGGTATGACGGCCCGAGGCACCGCGTGTCCTGTACAACGACCTGTTATCCAGTTTAGTCAGCCTGTCATAGGTTACTTGGGCAGTGTAATTTATTGAAACAAATTAAGACTATTAGTAATTAAAAATGTTAGAAATCAAATAAATGAGTTAATAAGACTTCAAAAGAATTAGTTACAATTATGAAATGATCCAAACCACATAAAAATTGTTAAGTAAAAGGATAAAAGAGTTGCAAAAATAGGTATAACTTAACTAAATATTTTAAATGTACCTTCTATTGCCATATGAATATAAACTGAGTATTTTTATTAATTCTGTATATTGTACATTATCACTGTGAATTTCGGAATTAAACGCTTCCAAAGCGGAACAAATTAGAACAAAAGATAATTAATATTAGACACATTGTATTAAATTAAATTGATTCTTAAATATTCAAATTATGCTTCGTTCTTTCTTTATTTGTATATTTTATTTTCTTGTTCTATTATTGCACCACTAAGCAGCAATGCTTAGCGCGATGGATTTGTTTCCTCGCGCAGGTACTTTGACTAAGATTTTTGGAGTTCAGATCTGCAGAAGTGCCTGAAGTATTCAAGGTTGTCACCTCCTCAGCAATGCATGTAGATAGGGCCCATATAGATCCTATTTTGTATTTTGTATAAAATGCTAGATATTGTACTATGATGTAAATTATGAAATTTTGTAATTATTTTGTAAATTATGTAAATTAAGGAAATTTGAAAATTTTGCTTATGTAATTTGAGAATGTTTACATATGAATTGAGTATGAATGGAAATGATTATGAAATTGAAATGTATGGATGAGATTTGAAATATGAGATAATTATGATTAGCATAGATAAGATTTTATTTCAGAAATATTGTTGAATTGAATTTCAAACAGGTGAATATTAAAATACGCCAAACGATAATAAAATAGGGGAAACTTCGCTGGTTTCTCCGTCAAAAAAAAAATTTGATATTAAATTAAATGAATTGAAAATTATTAAAGAAATAAAGTAAGATAAGTTAGGGTGCTCCGGCACCGATTGTAGCATGCCTTGCTCGGCTACACTGTAGTCGGGTGAGGGGTGTTACATTTATTGGTATCAGAGCCCAGTTTAGGCGTTTCTGGACCTAGATAGATTGCATATCATGCATTGCATTCATATGAGTTGAGGTGACACTAATGCAGATCTATTTTCTTGGTTATTTTAGGTTAAGGTATGGACTCAGAATCGCAGAGGGCCGTAGAAGAAGAAGTAGCAAGTCGTATCCCGACTGGGAGTGATATTGGAAATCGGGGAGATCCTGCTCCACTAGTGCAAGAGGTGCCTGTACAACCCCAACAGGCCTTGTTTGAGCAGATGACTGAATTCTTTCAACAGATGATCGTTATTCCACCACCGCCTCAAAGAAAATCACCTCTAGGAAAAATTAGGAAGTATGGAGCTATAGATTTCAATGGTAAAAGGAAGACGATCTCGCAGTGAGTATTGGTTAGAAAGGATCGAAAGAGTACTACAAAGAACTCCATTGCACACCGTAATGTAGTTTGGAGTGTGTAGTTTCGTTGTTACAAGAAGCTGCATATCGATGGTGGGATGTCGTAACCAAGGTAGTGCCACCAGCCGACGTAACTTGGGAATTCTTTCTGATAGAGTTCAGAAAGAAATATATTAGTTGTGTTCATGAAGAGGAACAGAAGAGGAGTGGTGATCAACAAAAGAGGAAATTTGGACAGTCTAGTAATAAGAGGCTGAGAGAACAGTTAAGTCAGACATCTGATCATAGTAGGAGATCTAGACCTAGGCCTATACCCAGAAGAGATCAACTAGAAACACTAGTAGTGAGTGCGCCAGGATTAGCAAGAAATGTGGCCATTGTAACAAGTGGCATAAAGGTGAATGTAGGGGATTGACTAGAGCCTGTTTTAGATGTGGGGCCATAGACCATCGTCTGAAAGATTGTCCTAAGAGGAATTTACCATGGACCCAGACAGAGGCCGTGGAAGGACCAAGTACAATAGTAACACCACTTCCAAATGTCACCCAAGCCGGAGAGGAGCAAGAAGCCCCAGATGTGAATTTGAGGTAAAGTACTTCCTTTATGATATGCCTAAGTGTATAATGATAGATTCGAAAAGACTAAATAGTACCACATATATAAAAGAAGTAGACAGAGGGAGCAATAGAAAGGTAAAAGAATTATCTTAGATACCTACACCCAGTAAATTTCGAGGACGAAATTTAAATAAGAGGGGAAGAGTTGTAACATCCTCCCAGTAGCAACTCCGTACATTCTACTGTTCCGGTGACCGGTGTCGGTCCGGACAGCTAGAACGTCCGGAAAAATATTTAAACTAAAGTGAGGAACCATAATTAACTCAAATATTAATAAGAAAAATTTAGGAAAAATTTTAGAAATAAAATACAACCAAGTTAAACAAGCCGGTGCCCAAGCGATGGGTAACCAGAGGGAAGTTGCGGTTCTCTCAACGAGGAGCCCTAGACCCGGGGAAAAATTCATAAAATAATTTTTGGGACTCCAGAGAAGGGTCATTGAGGTTCCTATGGCATTAGAATGCCAAGAAAATATTTAGAAAAATTTTTCATTCGGTACAGACAATTTTGACCCGTTAAGCCAAACGGAGGGCATTTTGGTCATTTCGCCTTCAGAGAATTTTTTTGGCCGACTTGTCCAGTTGAGTAAATAATTATTATGATATAAAATATGAATTAAGGTTGATGAAAAATTAATTTAAAGTTAGTAGAAAAGAAAAGAAAAGAAAAATCCATATAATGCAAATAATGACATCAATATGAGGTCATTTAAAAATTCCCACCAATCACAATTAAACAATCATTTAAGTAACTAATAAAAGAGACAATTGAGACTAAAGAAAATCAAAAACCTATCAGCCATCTTCAACCTCATTTCCAGCCGCACCACATGGCCAAGAAGACCTCCATTTCTCTTCTTGATTCAAGCTTGAAAATCTCTCCAACCTTACCTCAAATCCCCTAAGTCCTTTCACTAAAAACTTGTCTATACCTCTTGGGAAGTGTTTGGCAGCCTAGAAAGGGAAAGAAAGTGAAGTTTTAGCTTGGGAAAATTCTTCCCTCCAAGAGGTTAGTGCATATTCATACATAAACCTCTTTTAATCCATGTTAGTGACTTGAAATAAGTGAGAGATTGTAAATTAAATGAATAAAAATTGAGTGTATGTCCACTATGAATTTCGGCAGCCCTAAGGAAGGAATAATGATGGAGTGTTTTTGATGGTTTTAATGGACTTAGAATGAATTAGAGATTATGTTTAAGGTGTATATACACATATATAATGAATGAAAGTGTTTAACTAGGTGTATGGGTGAATTGAAATGGAAATTAGGGTTTTGGGAGTGAAGAATTGGACTTGACTTATGAAGTGATTAATGGACATTCTAATGGTCAATTAGTGACCATTTTAGGCAAGTTAATCATAATTTGAAGTGAACCAAAGTGTCACAAACCAAGTTGGTAGGCTGCCTAGTGACAGCAGTAATGAGGCTGTGATTCCAGCCCACTTAGACAGCCATAACTTTGGCTGTATAGGTCCAATTGGTGTTTGGCCAATTATACATGAAACTAGACTTATAATGGCACATTTTTGCTGAAGAAACCATGCCCAAAAGACCAAAGCAAGTGGACCAAAAGTTGGCCCCAATCCGGGTACCCTGCAAGCCAATTCTGCAGAATGACCTGTTCATTTGGCCATAACTCACTGTAGAAATGGTCAATTGACCTGAAAGTTTTACAGCAACAAGTTAAGACCTAGACAAACAACTTTCATGAAGAAACCTACCCCAAATTATGACCAGAACCTAACCCAAATGGCAGTCACAATCACTATTCATGGTACTGTAGATTTGATAATTTCTGCAGAATGGAAATCCGGCCAGCTGTGGTTTTTGGACCATATCTAGAGCTAAAAAACTCCAAATGGAGTGATTCAAAAAAGGAAATTTAACTAGACAAAATAAGGAACAACTTTCATGTTTACCATTTCCTCAAATTCCCACTGCAACAGGGCCCAATGGAACAGTAAGTTTGGGTCACAAAAACTGAAAATTCTGCTCTCTAGGTTTTAAGTTTGGAAATGGATTTAGGGGTTAATTCCAACAAGTTTTAAATGCAAAATGTGGTATGTTGGGAGTGTCAAAACCAATATACCTATTTTCTATCCAAAAGTCAACATTTTTGTTGACTAATAAAGTGAATAGTGACACCAAAACTTGAAATATGAAATGTACTTACATGAATAAATTGTTGAATGAATAAATGTGATAAAAGTGTCATTTGTGATTTAGGTTCCCATCAAGAGAGAAAGGTTAGCCTAGTTTCCACTCTAAAATTTTTCAATGGAATAGTAAACTTAGGTAGTAAAAACTAAAAATTTAGAAATGCATCTAGGGGACTTTAAATTGCAATTGGCAATTAATACTAGTAAATGTAAAACTCAAAATATGGGATCTTGGTGTAATTAGAATTAATATATTCATTAAGTATAAAAAAAGTCAACATTTTGGTTGACTAGTAAGGTGAATAGTAATCAAAATGATTAGTAAATTAAGATGAAGACCTAGAACCAATTCTAAGCTTAAATGCTTAGAATTGTAGGACGAATGTGGACTTTGCATCCTAGTCAAAATTGTTAAAAAGAAATTAAGGCCATAAATTTGAAATCCATGGAATATTCATGGATTACTTGAAACATGAAAAATAAGTCACCTAATTGATGTGAATAGATAGTTAGGGCTTATATGCCCATCACAAATGGAATTCATAAAATATTAGTAACTCAACTTGAAATATAAAATTTGTAATTACATAAGTAGATTCTTGAATGTATAAATGAGAAAGGAAAAATGTTTGAATACAATGGTACATGTGAACCATTGTTTAGAATTGTCATCAATATGAATAACATAATGAATGAATAAATGAACCATATTAATGTATGAATGAGACATTAGTTCTCATTATTGTAGAGAGGAGAAGTATTTTGAGTACTATAGTATAAAAGGATAATTGATGTGAATTGTGATCATAAAAATGATCAAATGAATGTATGAATTATAATGGAAATTTATCATGAAATAATGAATTCATAAAACACAATATATTAATATTTAATGATATTATGTGCCATTGTATTGCCTAGACACGTGTGTCAGATTGGATAGATTGGCATGCCAATAGGGTATTGTTTTAGCAGTACTGCGAAAGGCTTTATGCCCATATTTAAGGCTTTATGCCGTATTCATGGCTTTATGCCCGTATTCATGGCTTTATGCCAATATTCATGGCTTTGATGCCCGATTATGTGTTATCATGGCTTTTTAGCCATACTGACTGCATACGTGGTTGATGTTCTGCGTCCTATGGTATGACGGCCCGAGGCACCGCGGTGTCCTGTGCCAACGACCTGTTATCCAGTTTAGTCAGCTTGTCATAGGTTACTTGGGCAGTGTAATTTATTGAAACAAATTAAGACTATTAGTAATTAAAAATGTTAGAAATCAAATAAATGAGTTAATAAGACTTCAAAAGAATTAGTTACAATTATGAAATGATCCAAACCACATAAAAATTGTTAAGTAAAAGGATAAAAGAGTTGCAAAAATAGGTATAACTTAACTAAATATTTTAAATGTACCTTCTATTGCCATGTGAATATAAACTGAGTATTTTTATTAATTCTGTATATTGTACATTATCACTGTGAATTTCGGAATTAAACGCTTCCAAAGCGGAACAAATTAGAACAAAAGATAATTAATATTAGACACATTGTATTAAATTAAATTGATTCTTAAATATTCAAATTATGCTTCGTTCTTTCTTTATTTGTATATTTTATTTTCTTGTTCTATTATTGCACCACTAAGCAGCAATGCTTAGCGCGATGGATTTGTTTCCTCGCGCAGGTACTTTGACTAAGATTTTTGGAGTTCAGATCTGCAGAAGTGCCTGAAGTATTCAAGGTTGTCACCTCCTCAGCAATGCATGTAGATAGGGCCCATATAGATCCTATTTTGTATTTTGTATAAAATGCTAGATATTGTATTATGATGTAAATTATGAAATTTTGTAATTATTTTGTAAATTATGTAAATTAAGGAAATTTGAAAATTTTGCTTATGTAATTTGAGAATGTTTACATATGAATTGAGTATGAATGGAAATGATTATGAAATTGAAATGTATAGATGAGATTTGAAATATGAGATAATTATGATTAGCATGGATAAGATTTTATTTTAGAAATATTGTTGAATTGAATTTCAAACAGGTGAATATTAAAATACGCCAAACGATAATAAAATAGGGGAAACTTCGATGGTTTCTCCGTCAAAAAAAAAATTTGATATTAAATTAAATAAATTCAAAATTATTAAAGAAATAAAGTAAGATAAGTTAGGGTGCTCCGGCACCGATTGTAGCATGCCTTGCTCGGCTACACTGTAGTCGGGTGAGGGGTGTTACAATTCATCAATTAACACCTAATAATCCAATAGACTCAGAAATTCCTCCAGTTAATTTTGAAATCCCCATAACTGCCATTACTTCAAGTGATTCTGAGGAAAATCTCACAGAAGAAAGCAATGAAAGGGATGAACCTTCCCTCGTGCCTCGTGGAGACAAAACACGCACCATAAACTTAGGCACTGAAGAAGTAAAAAGGAAACTTAATGTGGTGGAGAGTGAAGAATTGGGAGATATGATCAGTTTGCTTAGAGAATTCCTGGACGTATTTTCCTGGAGCTATGATGATATGGTTGGTTTGGACCCCCAGATAGTGGCGCACAAAATTCCCCTTATTCCGGGGACAATCCCGGTGAAGCAGAAATTAAGAAGAATGAATCCTGACACACTGCTCAAAGTTAGGGATGAGGTCAAGAAACAGTATGACGCTGGGTTCCTGGAAGTAGTCAAATATCCCCAATGGGTAGCTAACGTTGTCCCGGTAATGAAGAAGGACGGGAGAGTCAGGGTATGCGTTGACTACAGGGATCTTAATAAAGCGAGCTTGAAAGACGATTTCCCTCTCCCTCACATTGATGTGTTAGTTGACAATGCTGCGGGATTGGGCAGGTGTTCGTGTATTGATGGGGCATCAGGGTACAATCAAATCCCAATGGACGAGGAAGACAAGGAGAAGATGGCTTTTATCACTCAATGGGGGGTATTTTGCTATCGGGTCATGCCTTTTGGGTTAAAGAATGCTGGTGCTACCTACCAGCGTGCAATGGTCACATTATTCCACGATATGATGCATAAAGAAGTGGAGGTGTACGTGGACGATATGATCATCAAATCCCGGGGAGAAGAAAGCCATGTGCAGGTAATGAGGAAAGTATTTGAGAGACTCAGGAAATATCATCTGAAACTGAACCCTGTGAAATGCATATTCGGAGCTAGATCTGGGAAATTGTTGGGATTCATAGTGAGCGAGAAGGGAATAGAAGTTGATCCGGACAAAGTCCGAGCCATTCAAGAGATGCCATCCCCAAAAACAGAAAGGGAGGTGCGCAGTTTCTTGGGGAAGTTGAACTACATATCAAGATTTATTTCTAACCTCACTGCCAAGGCCGAGCCTATTTTCAGATTACTCCGGAAGAACAATTCCACCCAATGGGATTCAGTTTGCCAAAAGGCCTTTGATAAAATTAAGCAGTACCTATCAAACCCACCAGTATTGGTTCCTCCAGTCGCGGGAAGGCCTCTGATTCTATATATGGCAGTCCAACAAAGCTCAATGGGATGTGTTTTGGGGCAACATGATGATACCGGCCGAAAGGAAAGAGCCATTTATTACCTGAGCAAGAAGTTCAACGATTGAGAGTCAAGGTACTCTTTCCTAGAGAAAACTTGCTGCGCACTAGCTTGGACAGCAAATCGCCTCAAACACTACATGTTGAACCACAAGACATGGCTCATCTCCAGGATGGATCCTATCAAGTATGTATTCGAAAGCCCATTCGTGCCAGGAAGGATAGCTAAATGGCAAGTCATACTCTCCCAATATGACATAGTCTATATGACCCGGAAAGCGGTGAAGGGTAGTGAAATCGCCGATCTCCTAGCAGAAAACCCTATCCAAGATTATGAAGCTCTGGATTTTGAGTTCCCCGATGAGCATATTAATGAAGTAGACTACGAAGAAGAGGGGCCAGCCGATGTATGGGAAATATATTTCGACGGAGCTGTCAATTTGTCAGGTAATGGAATTGGAGCTGTATTGATATCCTCGGATGGAAAACACTTTCCGATAGCTATTAAGTTGAGATTTGACTGCACCAACAACGTCGCGGAATACGAAGCTTGTGTAATGGGTTTACAAGCTGCTATCGAAATGAAAATCAGAAAGTTGGAGGTATACGGAGACTCAGCTCTGATCATTTATCAAGTCAAAGGGGAATGGCAAACTAAGGATCCGAAGCTGATCCCATATCAGAAGTACTTACTGGAGCTAATTAAGAAATTCGAAGAAATCTCTTTCACTCATCTTAGTAGAGATAAGAATCAATTTGCTGATGCCTTAGCTACTCTAGCTGTTATGGCTCAAATAGAAGAAGGACAGACAACTCAGTTATTAAGGATTAAAGCAAGAAGTGAGCCAGCATACTGCTTCATGATTGAGGAGGAACCCGACGGTAAACCTTGGTACCATGACATCCTGGTCTACATCAGAACCGGGGAATTCCCTTCAGGGGCAAGCAGAAACGAAAGAAGGATGATTCGGAGGTTAGCATTGGGATACTTCCCCAGTGGAGAAGTCCTATACAAGAGGAGCTCCAACGGTGAATTGTTGAGATGTGTGGGTGCAAAAGAGGCGAAGAGAATCCTTTTCGAGACTCATGAAGGAAATTGTGCAACCCATGCCAACGGGCATATGATGGCTAAGCAAATCATGCGACGTGGGTATTTTTGGACTACAATGGAAAAGGATTGCATCGAGTATTTCCGAAAGTGCCATAAGTGTCAGATTTATGCGGATCCGATAAATGTGCCACCTCACAAGTTGTTCAACCTCGTCTCACCATGGCCTTTCGCAATGTGGGGCATCGATGTGATTGGTCCCATCAACCCTAAGGCATCCAATGGGCACAGATTTATCCTAGTAGCCATCGACTATTTCTCCAAATGGGTTGAAGCCACGTCATACGCCCATATTACACAGAACATATTTCTCAAATTCCTCAGAAACAATATCATCTGCCGGCATGGTCTCCCCAATGAAATCGTCACTGACAACGCCAAGAATCTGAATGGTCCAAAGATTCAAAAATTATGTGATCAATACAAAATCCGACATCTCAATTCCTCCCCATACCATCCCCAGATGAATGGAGCGGTGGAAGCTGCAAACAAAAATCTCAAGAGGATAATCCGGAAAATGACGGTCACATATAGGGATTGGCATGATATGCTTCCCTACACTCTTCACACATACCGGACTTCTGTAAGAACCTCAACCGGGGCAACTCCATACTCACTGGTTTACGGGATGGAAGCTGTACTACCTATTGAAGTTGAAATTCCTTCCTTAAGGATTCTGAAGGAATCGGGGATTGATGAGTCAGAATAGATCCAGTCGAGGTTGGATCAGTTAAACTTGCTGGACTAGAAAAGGCTAGTAGCAGCATGTCATGGACAGTTATACCAGAGGAGAATGGCTAGGGCATTTGAAAAAAGCGTTCGCCCACGTGAATTCCAACCCCGGGACCTAGTTCTGAAGAAAGTGTTACCAAATCAAAACGATCCCCGGGGCAAATGGTCACCAACCTACGAGGGACCCTATGTGGTTAAAAAGGCATTCTCTGGAGGAGCCTTGATCTTGATCCACATGGACGGTGAAGAATTTCCAAGACCTGTGAATGCTGACACTATCAAGAGATACTATGCTTAAAAAAAAAGAGAGAGAGGAGTAGGGGTGAAAACTCGAAAGGGCGCCCTTAGCAAAATGTGCCAAAGAAGGCAAAAACCCCGAAGGGGCACTTTCTGTAAAATGAGTGAGGAATGAAAACCCGAAAGGGCGTCCTAAAAAAAAAAAAAAAAAATTCAAGATCTAGGGGTGAAAACCCGGAAGGGCATCCCAAGAACCAAAAGGGAGAAATAAGGAAAGGGACATGAAACCAAGGAGGGAAACAAACCATCATGGCATGAGACTTCAGAATACTAGGAATGATGGCAGTTAAGGGACTTCAAAGCTAACCACAAGGAATATGTGAGATCTATCCTCGTACTCTCTTTCTTTGAAACTTTGTCTTTGTTTCTTAAAACCATAATAAAGCCATACTTTATTCATTTTACTTTTATCTTTCCCTTATACTCATTTCTTAACATTATCCTTCTGCAATCTCGTTATTTAATGCGCTATTAATCAGTTAAAATTTTTGCCATAAGATTAGGATTCGACAATTGATAACCTCACGTACTTTGCTATGAGATTTGCAGGGAAAGGCCTAAAAAAAAAAAAAAAAAAATTAGAGGTGAAAACCTGGAAGGGCGCTTCAAGTTAAATGGATAAAAGGAAAGTGAAAACCCGCAAGGGCGCTTTTCGCAAATATAAGAAGGAAGTGGAAAACAGAAAAAGGAGCATCCGAAGAAAAGGGGAGTCGTAGGTCAAGTCTTGTAACTCGTCCTCCATTAATCACCGGCCTTCGGGATCCTGTTAAGTACACTTCATCGGGGAAGAATTTCCCGTGTCGGGGTTAGACTTGCTTTGTAAGTTGATTTTAATTTCCCGCAATTTAAATTTCCTATTATCAACCTTTGGTTTCTTGATCTAAGTTGATTTTAATTTCTTGCAATTTAAATTTCCTGTTATCAACCTCTGGTTCCTTGATCTAAGTTGATTTTAATTTCCTGCAATCTAAATTTCCTGTTATCAACCTCTGGTTCCTTGATCTAAGTTGATTTTAATTTTCAGTATTTAAATTTCCTGTTATCAACCTCTGGTTCCTTGATCTAAGTTGATTTTAATTTTACTGCATTTAAATTTCCTGTTATCAACCTCTGGTTCCTTGATCTAAGTTGATTTTAATTTCCCGCAATTTAAATTTCCTGTTATCAACCTCTGGTTCCTTGATCTAAGTTGATTTTAATTTTCAGTATTTAAATTTCCTGTTATCAACCTCTGGTTCCTTGATCTAAGTTGATTTTAATTTTCAGTATTTAAATTTCCTGTTATCAACCTCTGGTTCCTTGATCTAAGTTGATTTTAATTTCCCGCAATTTAAATTTCCTGTTATCAACCTCTGGTTCCTTGATCTAAGTTGATTTTAATTTTCAGTATTTAAATTTCCTGTTATCAACCTCTGGTTCCTTGATCTAAGTTGATTTTAATTTCCTGCAATTTAAATTTCCTGTTATCAACCTCTGGTTCCTTGATCTAAGTTGATTTTAATTTCTTGCAATTTAAATTTCCTGTTATCAACCTCTGGTTCCTTGGTCCAAGTTGATTTTAATTTTCTAATATTTTAACTCCTGTTACCAATCTCTAGGTCACTAACTAAGGTATGCTTTAGTTCCCTAACTTCGAATACCTAATTGTCCAAAATATGGGTCTGAATCTTTACATAATTCCTACACGGGAAAATTTTTCCCTTTAATAGAAATTATGTAAAGAGGGGCAGCTGTCGACACCATATTTCGGCCAATCCCCAGAATCAATAAACTTCGAAATCGATCCCCAACACTAAGTCTCCCTTTGCCAGCCAATTACATTTTCGATCTCTCCTTGCCAGTTAACCACATTTCCGATCTCTCTTCACCAAGAATTGAATCAATGCTAAGTCCTCATATCAGTTAAAGCTTTATCGGTCTCTCAAATCACTCATCGATCTCTCAAGGCAATTGTCAAATATCCTGACCAGTCAACTACATTCCCGATCTCTCTTGTCAAACAAAATTGAACCAACACTAGAGCTTTATGTCACCAGTTTTATTGCCGACCTCTCTTTTAAAAGGTTAGGAATAATCAAGTTAAGGTTCCACCCCGGTTTAATGATGATCCCGATCTTAAATGTTCAAGCCAAATTTCCAATTTTAATCAAGTCCCGTTTAGCGTTAGTTCCCTGCCGATCTCATGCTCATTATGTTTTCCGACCTCTTACACTTAGATTAATAATCACTCTTAGTTATTTCAATATACTCAGACAATCAAGTGTTTAAATAATTTAGACATTTCCGATCACATTCATTCACTGGACAAAAGAAGACTTCATTTCATATTAAAGTTTGTACAAGTCATTCGGCTGGAGGATCACCCCCAGCCTGATCTACATTTTGCTCGCCTTCTCTCTCACCCTCGGCCTCCTCCTCACTATCCTCACCCTCACCCTCGGGAGCCAGGTCTGCCATCCAGGAGAAGTCCTCTTCCGGGTAACGTTTCTTGAGTTCGGCCAAGAGATCCTTGTGAGCATTCACATAAGCACCGGCCACTCCTGTCACCATCTCTTCTTCTTTCGCCTTGAGCTCCTCAGTAAGGTGAGCGATGTGAGCAGCTTCATCGGTCCGAAGTGCTTGAACTTCCTCCAGAACACGGGTTCGCTCGGCCAGAACACGAGACTGTTCGGCCAGCTTGTCTTCATAGAACTTCATCCGCCCCTCAATTTGAGATATGTAATCCTGAGCGGATGAGAGTTGGGATCGGAGGGAAGCCACTTCCTGACTCTTCTTCTCGACCTCCTTACCCAGGCGGTGAGCCTTTTCCCGGACTATGTGCTGATTCACCAAGCACTCTACGTTCAGACTCATGGATCGGGTCAGGATGTCGTCAAGGTTGTCCGGAGACAGCCTGTCCCGATCCTCCCGAAGGCAGATGGAAGACCCCAAGACTTTGGCAAAACCTGGGTTCTCCCGAACAGTCCGGTTCTTCTCCAGGGAAGCGACCAGCACTTGAGCGCCACGAGAAAGGGGCCTCACAGAAGGTTGAGAAGGACCCCCTTCTGCGCTTGGAGCAACTGGAGGAGGTGGAGGCGGCTCTTCTCGGCGAGGAGGAGATCGGACAGCTTCTACGATCGGCGGTCCCGAAGGTTGAGGCGGGCCTTCTTGTATTTCCCCGGGCTCATGCCTGGGTGTCTGCATTTCCTCAGCTCGCTTCATCTCCCGTACCTTCCGGGAGATCTCCCTCTTTCGCTTCCGGTTCTCCTTGGAGGCTTCGTCTCTTGCCATACCTGCACAAAGAAGAGGTCAGTGAGATCGCTAAGGTCCAAAGATCTGAGATATAGAAAATACCGATGCCGAGGTCGAGAGTCAAGCTCGCAATCTTGGCCGTGACCACCAGATAGTCCAATGGTGCACTTCTACTTCATCGCATCTAAACAAGAAAACTTCTCTCGGCCCGCCTGATCCTTCAGCTCCATCACTATTAATCCTTCTTCTCTATTCAGGGTGATACGCTTCGGGAGTAAGGGGCCCTGGTGCCGCCAGCTGCGAGGAAAACCCTCAAAGTCGTTCGGTATTTTGCTCCTCAGGATAAAGAAGCGGTTCTTCCAATTCTTCAGGGAGGAAGGCAGGTCGGTAAAAAGCCCACAATGGGGTTTCGCCTGGAAGAACCAATACTCGTCGTCTTTTCGGCGAGTCAGCCGATGTAGTTCGGCGAATACCTTAGCTGTAGGTCTGATCCCTTTGGCTCGGCAAAGGCCCCTGAAGGCTACCAGGATCCGCCAGGAATTCGGGTGAACCTGGGCTATGCACACTTGGTGATATTTTAAGACTTCCTTAAAGAAGTCGTCAAGAGGGAATCGCATCCCGGCTTTTAATTATTCCTCGTACACCATGATCATATCGTCCTCCTCAAAGAAGTGATCGGCACGAAGATCGCAATGACACCGGATGAGCTCGTACAAATCAGGCTCGATGTTGTACTCCTGGCTGAACGACTGCAGATCGGTTTCTTGAAGGATCGATGGCAGCTCGTCCATGGGAAGATTCTCTCTCCCTGAAGAAGGCGCATGCCTTGATGATGCCGCTTGCCCCCGAGCTGGAACGGAGACCCTAGGAGGTTCAGGTCGCGCGCTTGGCCTGACCACCTCTACTTCATCGGACGACCACGAGAACTGAATGGAAGGAGGGCTCGTCGCTCTCTGACCTTTGGCGCCACTCATTTTCAAAGGAAATAAAGAATTTAAACTAAAAGAAGGATCAAAACCCTTACCGGAGCTTGATCGGAGTCGGAAGAACTTGAGAAAACGAGAGAATTTTGGAGTTGTTCGCGAGAGAATGAAAATGGCATAAGAGAGCAACTGGCTAACCCCACCCCTATTTATACTCGTCCGAGCATTTAATGCTCACGATGTTCCAGGCAATGGATCGGTTAGCGGGACTCGCCAGCTGTTCTGACACGTCTCTCGAATATTCCAAAATTCCATAGAGAGATCGGCTAACTAGAGATCAGCATATTAAGATAAATATTTCGAATTGCGGATTAGTTAAGGGTTGTTCAGTTAGGAACCAGATCAGATAAACACATCAGAGATCGAAAAATAATCAATGCAATAATAATAAGATGATAATTGACAAAATAAATTTTTTATTTCCAAAAGATCGGACTACATCATTTGGGCAATCTCTAGGGATCGGATTACATTAAAGGTCTGACTACATCATTTGGGCGATCTCTAGAGATCAGATTACATTGAAAGATTATATCATTTGGGCGATCTCTAGAGATCGGTGGAACATCCTATCTAAAAGGCCTATGTCAAAGCCTAGTCTCGTGGCTGAGTCAAAAGATGTGTTTGACCAGGAGACCGGCTGTTGACATCGGATAGATGTACAGCTCAGATGGGGTGACTATGACTCCCATGAAGATGAGAGACGTCGTCATCGATGTTACCGCTCGAAACCGAGCCGCTATCGGAACACCCAGTGCGGAGAGGAGCCAGATGAATGCCAAGGGGTAGTCACTGGTGTTGAGGGGAATATTAGTAGTCTTCTCACCCGAAATCAGTTCGCCGTTTGTATCGGTCAAACGATTCGAGGTTAATAAGATCGAGGTCCTCGATCCAGATCGGCAAGTTAGTCCGGTTCTCTCACGGTCATTAAGTGCAGTTATCATAATTTCCCGTTCACCGGGATCATAAATTTTCAGTCGGGGAATAAGGAAGTCCATCGGAAAGGGATCAAAAGCCACAATCATGGCCAGAACTATCACGAGCAAAGAACAGGAAAGTAAGAAGGAAGAGAGGAAAATCGAATGAGGAAAGTCTCTTCTGTCAGGGGTATATATAGGGGAAAATCGGGCATTTATTTCTAAGCAGAAAACGAAGCGGACGCTTCGGGAATCGAGGGAAATTAATGCTTTGACCGGACCGGGCCTGATTAAGGGAAGAATCGGAATAATGGAGATCGGAAGAGGGGAGACCGGTATGAAAGATCGGAAAAGGAGCGTGTTAAGAAGATCAGAAAGGAGGAAGAGATCGGAAGGCAAAGAGAATAAGACAAATCCCAATAACCGTCGTCAGAATCAGAGCCAAGGTAGTTAAAGCGTTGCAGACGAAATCTCTAATGCACGCCTAAGAATCGCCCACAAATGCTGACAGGTGCCAGAGTATGTCATGACAGTCCTGTACATCCCAATCTCCACCGTTGATCTCACTTGCAAGGACGAGCCCAGAGGCTTTGGATCAAAGAAGAAGACGATAAGACCGGCGTCTTTTATTCTTAGCCATCGGATCGCCCCAAACAAGAGAATTTGTGACCGTTAGATTAGAAGAGGAAAAGGACAAATATTCTGAAGGAGATCTCGTCCGTCCTATCTGATTCTCTTTAATTCCTGAGCCTCAGATCATGTCCTTTGAAATCCTGACCCTCCATCTCCCTCAAAATAGATCTTGACCCTTCAGATGGAGCACCCGATTCCTATAAATACCTGCATGAAAACTGTTCAAAGGGGACGAAAAAATACAAAAGGCAGTGACTATAGTGGAAGAACTCTGAAACTTAATTCAGTTCGTTACTCTGCTATTTTTTTGAGCTTTCATAAGAAAAACTTTTGAAACCAGTTTTCTGAAGTGTTTTCTTGCAAAGGGATTCTTGAATACTGAAACTCTTCATTTTCAGTTCGTTCATTATCCTGTGGCACTCTCACTTTCTGTCTTTGTTATCTTTTACTTCCACTCCTGTTGTCCAAGCTCAACTCCATTCAAACTCGGTTATTTTGACCCGACTGCATTTTAGCAAAGAATCCTTCATTTCAAGGCGAACATTAGTCCTCCAGCTATCAACCTACAGTCCTATTACATTCTGTGATTCTGTAGTTAGTTTAGTAGATTCGGCTCCCTACAGGTGAGTGCTTATATTGCTACTTTATCAAATGCTCTTCTTTATTTACGTATTTTATTCATTCTTTTTATGTTTGTAATTTTCACCAAGTTTATACTGTATTTTAAACACGAAGACGGTCATTCTCGAGTTTACTTCTTTGTTAATCAGTCCATTCTTTGGTTAATCTTTATTACTTCTTAATACAGGAGTTCTGGTCCCGAATAGCGTAGAAGTAACTAAACAAAATGTAGGTAACTGTGTTTTAAGCGTTTCTTTGAAATAATAGAAGGTCTGGATAACAAGTCAGGAAAATAGTAAAGTATTAGGTCAACATAGAAAATGATTGGGAAAATGTCACAAAGCGAAATAAAACTAAATATTAGCTAAATGAATAGAACAGATCGGATAGGCGACCATTCAGGAGGCAGGTAAAATTCGGTTCAGTATCCCCTGTCTAGTCACGAGGTATCAAGGAGTTAAAAGAAGTCTTATTCCGATCCCTGGCACTCGTGAATATTAGAACCCTTGGTCTTAAGCTCTCATAATGTGTAGCTGCAATCAAACTTCAATCGGTCGGAAAAGTCCTTATCCGACCCCCATCAAAATATGAGAGATCGGAGGAGAGTTCTTATCCGATTCTCACCTAAAATTTTAACAAATAATTTAAAAGGAGGTCGGAGGAGAGTTCTTATCCGATCCTCAAGCTAAAAAATTAATAAATATTAAAGAGATCGAAGGAGAGTTCTTATCCGATTCTCACCTAAAATGTTAACAAATCATTTAAAAGAGGTCGGAGGAGAGTTCTTATCCGATCCTCAAGCTAAAAAATTAATAAATATTAAAGAGATCGGAGGAGAGTTCTTATCCGATTCTCACCTAAAATTTTAACAAATAATTTAAAAGAGGTCGGAGGAGAGTTCTTATCCGATCCTCAAGCTAAAAAATTTAATAAATATTAAAGAGATCGGAGGAGAGTTCTTATCCGATTCTCACCTAAAATTTTAACAAATAATTTAAAAGAGGTCGGAGGAGAGTTCGTATCCGATTCTCAATCCAAATTATAACAAATATTTAAGAAGTGATCGGAGGAGAGTTCTTATCCGATTCTCAAATTGAATTCTAATAAAATAGCCCTTTCAAACAAAATTAACATACAACAGTAACTCACTAAGGTTGTCTCATTTACTTATGTATCTGGGTAATCCGAATTTAGTGAAAAATCAAATATTCCTTTTGTCAAAAGGATTAACATTCCCATTCAAGCCCTCCTAACTAATTTATAAAGAACGCGAAGTTAAATCTACTTACCCTTATTAAGGGACGAGGTGGGGTGCCTAACACCTTCCCCACCCGTTTACGGACCCCGAACCTAGAATCTCTGTTTTGAAGTGGTTTCATTTCAATTTATCTTCACAAATGGTTTTCTTTAGTTTCCCTCAAAATTAAAGTGGCGACTCCTCACTCTTTCCCACTTCGGTGAGTGATCGTCCAGGCGACCGCAAAACACCTTGCGACAATATATATATATATATATATATACAGGATCAAGTTAAGTCTAAGCCAATGAATTTACTATAACGGCTACAGTGATAGAATTATCATATATTAAGAAATTTTAACTTATGATTTGACAAAAGTTAAAAATGTATATATATATATATATATATATATATATATATATATAGGATCAAGTTAAGTCTAAGCCAATGAATTTACTATAACGGCTACAGTGATAGAATTATCATATATTAAGAAATTTTAACTTATGATTTGACAAAAGTTAAAAATGTGAAGAACAATAAAATAATATATTATATTACACTAATTAAGTTTTAGAATTAATTATTATAAAATTTTAATAGTCATTAAATTTAATATTTAAATATATAAATAAAATAACTATATATTATAAATTATTTGATGTGACATATGTTTTAAAAGTTAATATATAAATAAAGAAAAGAATTAATATAATATTTCTTATTCTAAAATAACATATATTATATATTTTTGTAATTAGAGTAGTTTGATTTAATCTAAAGAGATTTATATATCTTTTAAAAAGATTTTAATTGTCACGACCCAACCTATGGGCCAGATCGGCACTAGAACCTGGGCCAGCCTAAAGCCCCCGAGGCCCGTAGTAAGCCTAACTATTCAC
This sequence comes from Hevea brasiliensis, assembly GCF_030052815.1. Classification (NCBI taxonomy): domain Eukaryota; kingdom Viridiplantae; phylum Streptophyta; class Magnoliopsida; order Malpighiales; family Euphorbiaceae; genus Hevea; species Hevea brasiliensis. The sequence continues at coordinate 24,259,698 of NC_079505.1, forward strand.
TAACCCAACTCTAAGGCCCATTTGGGCCCAATTTCAAGAATTCAACTGGACAGAGTCCGGCCATAAAATGGATCTTTCAACGGAGAGTTTTTGACTCACCCGACCTGTAAACACAATATATATCAATTGGGGAGCTCAGCTCACCCTCCACATACTCATAACAACATAAAATAAATGGGAGCTCTGCTCCCTCATCCAGTCCATCAATATGCATAGAATAATAAGTTTACAGGTCCAAAATAGCAATTTATATTACAGACCCAATTCACATGAATATTTCTAACACATGCGGAAATTCTAGAAGTTTATAAAATTACACAAACATAAATAGATGACCTGCGAGGGAGAAAAGCAGGTTAACCTCAAAAATATCCTCCTGTGGCCTGAAAAAATATTAAACAGGAGTGAGCGTTCGACTTAGAGAGTAAAATATCAATTTTAACCATAATCTCTATAACTATCTAAAACTAATGCATCCTGTAAAGTGAAATGCAACATCAGCAATAAATTCACATCATAACAGCAAAAAGATAATTTGGAGCACTCACACACCCAGTAATATCAATCATAATATATGGGAGCTGATCCCCTATACAGCTCTCTTAAATCCCACCTGGTGCCAGCGAAGAACTCAAGCCGTGACTACCCCCGAAGGATTGGGTCCCAGCGAAGATCTCAAGCCGTGACTACCCATCCTATCCATAGTACACACCACATCACACGCACGCCAACGCACACACACTGCTCCAAATTACCACAACAATATCCATGGCACTTTAACAGTTATGAATGCAGCATAAAATGTGCCTAGAGTTTAACTACATAGATAAATACATATAAGTGATGCATGGGCATGCTTAAACATATATTAATATCGAAATTACAATTAAAATTAATATTTTACTCACAGACTTGATAGCGATCACTGTGGCGGCTGGGCGGAGGAAGAAGGCTGTCCCAGCTCACCTGACAATTATATTATAATTATTTAATATGATTGACTCAATAAAAATCAATTAAAAGACCAAATTCGTCTTAAGTCGTGCCGAAAATCCAGCAGAGTCTCCCCTATACCTAGGACCTACCCAACCTGCAAAAGGGTTCAAAACACACTTCTATATTCAAAATCAATATATCCACAACTCAATCACATCACACAGCCCCTCCTGGGCCCATCAAATCAGTCATCCATCACAATATGTAAAATTTCAATTTAGTCCTTATAATTGTTCATTTTTGCAAAAACTGCCCAAACAAGCTCTAAAAATTCTAAAACTTTGCCCCGCGGTCCTTAGCAATATTACTAGGCTATTGCAAAAAGAATCATAATTTTCTGAACTACCACGAATATTTTATGGATTTTTAATCCTATTTAAGCACTAGAAAATTACGAAAAAGCAAGGTTCGGGTTTACCTTTGCCGATTCCGACTCCGGGGACGCCCTCGAGACGTCTGACAATGGTGGGGTAGCCAAAACCTCGATTCAATTCGAAGACTTTTTCCGGTAGCCAGTCTGTCTGGCCGGAAATTCACAGACCCGGACACCTGTCGAATTTCCGCGAATTGAAGATACCTACACGAAGCCCACAACACGGGGGTTAGTATATAAATTTTATGAAATTTTTCTAAGGTCATTAAATGCTCGGAAAAACACTGCGAAGTTTCGTGGGACCCACCGAAAAACGATGTTGAAAAAATTTGAAATTTATATCGCTGAGAATCTCTCAACGAGTGGAGCGCTCTGGTACTCTCTGTTTTCTCGTGGGGTTCACGGTTTGTGAGAAATTTAGCCCAAAAGTCAAAATGGGCTAAAATTTCCGGACAAAAATTGGACAAACTGCTCGATGAATTTCGGTGTTCTTGATGTCTATGGAAAGCTCTCAACGAGTAGATGGATTTAGACACAAGACCTAGTCCGATTAGTGGCCGGATCGGCCGAATTTCGGTCGGGAAGACGAAAAGTCGTGCGCTCGTAAGGGGGCGTTCGCGGGCGTTTTCCAGCAGCCGGGGGCTTCAGTCGGCCGTGGGGAAGGGGTGGGGCAGCGCCCCGGCGAGCTGGGGTGGCTGGGGAGGCGGCGGCGCGGCAAGGGGAGGAGGGAGGAGAGAGAAAACGGGAGAGGAAGAGAGGAGGAGAAACGCGCGCGGGAGAGGAAGAAAAAGGAAGAAGAAGGCCGGTCCGATTCGACCGGTCCGATCCGGTCCGGTTCGATTCGGCCGGTTCGATTCAGAATACAAAATTTTAAATTTTTACTCTGCCTTGGGACCGAAAACGAGGTCCAAAAATTCTGAAAAATTCCAGAAAACTCAGAAAAATTTGTAGACTCCAAATATATTTTTAGTTTTGCCACGTGTTTTTTAAATTAATTTTAAAAAATCATCAAAGTTTATATTTTCGGAAAATCGAACCCGATTTTTAAAATCCGAAAAATCTCAAATAATTTTCTTAAAATTTAAATAAAATTAAAATATCAATATCACTCATAAAATAATAAATTTAAAATTTTTGGGGTGTTACATTCTTCCCCCCTTACAGAAAATTCGTCCTCGAATTTTACACAAGGCAGAATAAAGTACATAATTACACATTGAACAGATAAGGGTACTTGCTACGCATGTCCCGTTCTGACTCCCAGGTGCACTCTTCCACTGACTGACTCCTCCACAAAACCTTAACCATAGGGATCTGTTTTGATCTTAGCTGTCTCACTTGGTAGTCCACTATGGCTACAGGTTGCTCCTCAAATGTCAAGTTCTCTTTTAGCTCTATTACATCCGGCTGTAGTACATGAGAAGGATCTGGAATGTATTTCCTGAGCATGGAGATGTGAAACACAGGATGAACATGAGAAAGGTTGGGTGGTAGCTCCAACCGGTAGGCAACTGCTCCAACTCTATCAGTAACCTCAAAAGGTCCGATATATCGAGGTGCCAACTTGCCCTTCTTTCCAAATCTCATGACTCCCTTCATTGGAGAAACCTTCAGGAATACATAGTCGCCTACTGCAAACTCCACATCCCTCCGTCTGGGGTCTGCATAACTCTTCTGCCTACTGAAAGCTGTTTTCAGTCGTTCCCTGATTAAAGGAACTACCTCTGAAGTGTACTGCACTAGGTCTACATCATGCACCTTCGCTTCTCCCATTTCCGTCCAACATAGAGGAGACCTACACTTTCTTCCGTATAGTGCCTTATAGGGTGCCATCCCTATGCTGGAATGGTAACTGTTGTTACAGGCAAACTCCACCAAAGCTAGTTGATCATCCCATTGACCTCCAAAATCCAAAACACTCATGTGAAGCATGTTTTCCAGTGTTTGGATTGTCATTTCGGACTGTCCGTCTGTCTGAGGGTGGAAAGCCGTACTAAAGTTCAACTGTGTGCCAAGTGCCTCCTGCAACTTTCTCCAAAACCGAGAAGTGAACTGGGACCCTCTTTCAGATATTATGGAAGCCGGAACTCCATGTAATCTGACTATTTCTCGAATGTAGAGTCGGGCGTACTGTGCCACAGAATATGTAGTCGTCATAGGCAAGAAGTGAGCTGATTTGGTTAGACGGTCTACAATTACCCATATCGAATCATATCCTCGCGTGGTACGAGGCAACCCAGTCACAAAATCCATAGTAATCATTTCCCACTTTCATTCTGGGATAGGGCTCTTCAGCTTCCCTGACGGTCTCTGATGTTCAAACTTCATCTTTTGATAAGTCAAGCACTTGGACACAAAGTCTGCTATGTCTCTCTTCATGCCATTCCACCAATAGCTATCCTTGATGCACACATTTTGCATAGTCATTTAGGTCTAATTTCATAATCATTTTATTTGGTTATTAGTCATTTTTTAGCTAATTTCATTAGTTAATTAGTTAGTTTTTCATAGTTGTCAATTTTGCACTAATTTGTAATTTTTACTTTGTTTTGTAGGAAAAATGGTGTTTTTGAAGGACTAAAGAGAATTTTGCCATTGAGGAGTGTCTTCTACAGCAAAAAGATGCCAAAAACAAGTTTTCAAGCTGAAATATGCATTGACCAAGCGTGCATAACTTGCATAAGCTATGCAGTTCTGCATAAGGAGGAAGATCACTGCTCCAGAACCAGCCGAAATGTGCATAAGGAGACTGCATAGCTTATGCACATTCTCACCTCCCTTATGCACATTCACGAATTTGTGCATAACCTATGCACCAAGTCATGCAGCTTCGCATAAGTGATCCAGAACCAGCCGAAAACTGCATAAGGGACTGCATAACTTATGCAGTCCACTTATGCAGTCCCATAAAGAGTTCATTAATGAGTGTAAGATTCCCTTATTGTATTCCTCCTAGAACATACTATTTTAGGGCTCCATGTCAGAAAAATGCTATAAATAGTCCCATTTTCTCATTTTAGAAAAAAAAAGAGGCAAGGAGCAAAGGAAGAAAGGAGGAGGCTAAGCAGAATTTGAGGAGTCATTTCACCTTCCACACCATTTTCAACTAAGATTTGCAGATTTCTTTCTTTCTTTACATTTTTCTACATTTCTAGTGTTTAATTTCTTACTTCTTAGCTTAGATTAAAGCTTTATTTCCATTTAAACTCATCATATCTTGTAAGCATTATGGATAGTGAGTAGTTTACTTTTGATTCTGGAGTAAGGGTTGTAATATTTGAGATATTTTGAGGATTTTGATTGGGTAATCCATATTTTGTGGTCTTAATGAGTTTTATTCATTTCTTGTATGCTTAATGACATGCTTAATGTAGGATCCCATTGAGTAATGTTCTTAATCCATGGTTGAAGCAGAAAGGAGAAGGCCTTGTGATAGATAATCAGGAAATTGGACTTAATTAACTTAGACCTAGAAATAGGCTAAGGATTAAGAGGATTCATAGATTAATTAAAGAACTTAATGGGTCTTAATTAATTCTAACTCCACGAAAGAAGGATTAGTTTGATTAAGGCACTCTTTGTCTCACTCGAAAGGGAATTCAAAGGATTTAAGAATTAATCTCCTTAAAACCCATTAGTTTCACAAGATTGGATAACCAATTTAAAATCCCAAAATAGCTCGAATATGAAATCCGAACTCTAATCGCCTTTTTACCATTGTTAATTTCTAATCGAATTTAATCATTTGCCAATTTAAATATTGCCATATTTGAACTTGCTTATTTCTATTTGATGCAATTTTAGTTTAATTAATACATTGTTGAATAGAATATTAATTTTGCACAATTAGATTTCACACTCTATTACCCATTAATTCATCATTTTAATCTCATAAATACTTCAATTTAGTCAACTTTTATATCGAAAATTCAATCATTAACACAACTCCTCGTGGGATCGATATTTTTCTATACTACTTGTACGACCCGTGCACTTGCGGTTGGGACGCATCAAGTTTTTGGCGCCGTTGCCGGGGAGTTGTTTGTTTAAGATTGAATTCTTGATTATTTTAGTTGTTTTTTTTAGTTTTATCTCTGTTATCTTTTCATTTTGTGTTTGTTTGTTCTTTTTCAGGTACTCTTAATCTTTTATGAGAAGAGCTAGAAGCACAAGTGATACATCCTTATTATTCAACCCTGAAATTGAGAAATTTTGTAAGGCCAACAAGAAAGAAACCAGAAAAAGGAAGGAAGCCTTGAGAGAAACTGAATTAGAAGCAGATATGGCTGATGAAAGAATTAGAATTGGTGTTGGTAATCTTTGGAAATGGTCAAAACAATGAAAATGAAGCCCAAGGGGAAGAAGTTGTTAATGCAAACGTGCCTAGGGGAAGTATGATGGATCATGCTTTTCCACGGTTTGATGACTTGAGAGAGAGCATAGCAAGACCAAGAATTGATACAAATAGTTACAAGATGGATTTTGGAGTTCTTCAAATGATCCAAAACTCTCAATTTGGAGGACATCCTTCTGAAAATCCACACACACACCTGAAAAAGTTTGCTATGATTTGCGACATGCAAAAACAACCTGGAGTATCTGATGATGCAGCAAGATTGAAGCTATTCCCATTCTCTTTGAAAGATAGAGCATTGGATTGGCTTGATTCTTTACCTCACAACTCCATTACAAATTGGGAGCAACTAATTGATGCATTTCTTGCACAATATTTTCCACCTGGAAAAACTCAAGAGCTGAGGAATCAAATGACATCTTTCAGACCAAGAGAAGATGAAACTCTCTATGAATCATGGATGAGATGGAAGGAATTGGAAAGATTATGCCCACATCATGCCATTCCAAAATGGATGATAAATCAGAATTTCTACACAAATGTCACTCCTGCAATCAGAGGAATTATTGATGCTCAAACAGGAGGAGAATTTATTATAAAGCATGAAGATGAAGCTTATGAGTTATTAGAGAAAATTGCAAAGAATACTCATCTTTGGAGTAGTCCAAGAGGACCACTCAACTCGTAAAAGGCAAGTCTTTGGAATGTATGATCTTGATCCATTCAACATGATTAATGCAAAGTTTGATGCACTTACAAATGTCCTTGCTAAGAAGATGGAAGATTTGAGTATGTTGGTTAGTTCAACATCAGCTGGAAGTTCACAACAAGTGGCTTATGCAGAGGAAACTACCAGCTGTGGAGTAGATTATGGAGAACAAGCGGCATATGTTGGTAATTATGGAAACAAGCAAATGGGGAATCCTTATTCTCAAACTTACAATCCAAATTGGAGGAATCATCCCAACTTTTCATGGGGCAATCAGCAAAATCAAGTTCAAAATCAAAATTTACAACCACAACAGCAAAGTCTAGTTCCATATCAGCAAAATAGGCAACCATTGCCTAATTTTCAGTGAAAAATATGAACCCTCCACCAAAACAAAGAAGAACGAAATTCCACCATCAAGCTTTATTGCAAATGATTCTTGCCAACCAAAATAAGCATGATGAGGAGATGAGAGAGGTGAAAGCAAGGCTGGAACAAATGCAAACACACAACAGAATCTTTGGAAAACCAGTTGCACAACAAGCATCTTCCTCAAGTGCCAAATCTTTTGGAAAGCTTCCAAGTCAACCAGAAAATCCAAGAGAGCATTGTCAAGCTATTACTTTAAGAAGTGGTAAAGTTATAAATGATGTGAAGAGTGAAAACAGTTAGAATATAGAAAATGAAAAAGGAACTGATGAGAGTGAAAATCAAGAGAGTAAGTAGAAATTTGAAGAATAAGAAGAGAAGTATATACCTCCCGAGCCCTACAAGCCACAACTTCCCTTTCCACAAAGATTTCACAAAGCCAAGCTTGATAGGCAATTTGGGAAGTTCTTAGAGGTCTTGAAGAAGCTTTACATAAATGTGCCTTTTATTGATGCTCTTTCACAAATGCCCCCTTATGCAAAATTCTTGAAAGAAATTCTCTCAAATAAGAGAAAACTTGAAGATGATGAAAGCTGTAGCTTTGTGTAAGAATGTAGTGCTATCCTCCAAAGGAAACTTCCTCCAAAGCTTAAGGATCCAGGAGTTTTTCAATTCCATGCCACATTGGAGAGTCTTGTTCTACAAAAGCTCTATGTGATTTAGGGGCCAGCGTTAGCCTTATGCCCCTTTCTATCTATGAAAAGCTCAACATGGGAGATCTAAAGCCAACCCACATTTCTCTTGATTGGTGAGAACAATCAAGTATCTGAAGGGATTTTGGAGAATGTGCCCTGAAGGTTGGAAAGTTCTATATACATTGACTTTGTCATCTTGGACATGGAGGAAGATTCTAATATTCCAATTATCTTGGGAGACCCTTTCTAGCTACAATGAGAGCATTGATTGATGTGAAAGGAGAAAAGCTTACTCTTAGAGTTGGTGAAGAGCGATTAATTTTCAATATCAATAACACTATGAAAAAGCATCATTCAAGTGATACTTGCTTGAGAGTTGATATTATTGATGAGCTGGTTGAAGAACACTTGAGAAAAAATATCCGTAAGATCCACTTGAAAATTGTTTGGTTCATGGAGGAGGCATAGACTATGACAACCCTCATGTAGCTGCATATACTCAACACTTAGAGGAAGTCCACCATTCATTTACGCTCCAGTTTTCAACTCACACAAAAGGAAAAAGCTGAATTTAAGCAATCATCATTCAAGGAAGAAGATGCACCTAAGGTAGAACTTAAGCAACTTCCTTCTCATTTCTGTATGAATTTCTTGGCACTAATAACACTTATCCAGAATTGTAAATGCAAACTTGAGTACTTTAGAGGTGATAAGTGTTAAGAGTGTTGAGAAAATTTAGGGAAGTTTTGGGATACACCATAGATGACATTAAGGGAATAAGCCCACACTTTTGCATGCATAGAATCAGTTTGGAAGAAAATTGTAAACCATCTATTGAACATCAAAGGAGGTTGAACCCAAGTATGAAAGAAGTTGTTAAAAGGAAATTTTGAAGTTGCTTGATGCAGGATCATATATCCCATCTCGCATGATGCTTGGGTGAGCCCAGTACATGTTGTCACAAAAAAGGGTGGAATGACAGTGGTCAAAAATGAAAATAATGAATTAATTCCCACTAGAACGGTGACTAGTTGGCGAATGTGCATAGATTACAGAAAATTAAATGTTGCCACTAGAAAAGATCACTGTCCACTCCACTTCATTGATCAGATGTTGGAAAGACTAGCTAGGCATTCTTACTTTTGCTATTTAGATGGATATTCAGTTTCTTTCAAATCCCTATCCATCCAAATGATCAAGAGAAAACCACTTTTACTTGTCCATATGGAACCTTTGCTTATAGAAGGATGCCATTTGGGTTGTGTAATGCACCACCACTTTTCAGAGGTGCATGATGGCAATCTTCTCATTTCATTGAAGACATAATGGAGGTTTTTATGGGCGATTTTTACATTTATGGATCTTCTTTTGATATATGCTTGGCTAACCTTTCTAAAATTTTGCAACGATGTGCGAATCGACCTTGTGTTAAAGCGGGAAAAGTGTCATTTCATGGTTCAGAAGGGATAGTGCTTGGACATTTGGTGTCTATGAGGAATAGAGGTTGATAAAGCCAAAGTTGAAGTGATAGAGAAGATGGCTCCTCCTACCAATGTCAAGGGAATTCGAAGTTTCCTAGGACACGTCGGGTTCTCTGACGCTTTATTAAGGATTTTTCTAAAATAGCTAAACCTTTGTCTAATTTGTTAAGTAATGACACACCATTTGAATTTGACCAAGAGTGTTTGGATGCCTTTTGCAGGTTGAAGCAAGCTCATCATCTTGCACCAATCATGCAACCACGATTGGATCCTACCTTGTGAAATTATGTGTGATGCTAGCAACTATGCCATTGGGGCTGTTCTTGGTCAAAGGAAGGACAAAAAGGCTTATGCTATTTATTATGCTAGTAGAACACTGGATGAGGCTCAAACAAATTATGCAACAACTGAAAAGGAATTTTTGGCAATTGTCTTTGCATTGGAAAAGTTCAGACCTTACATTATTGACTCAAAGGTGGTTATATTTTCAGATCATGCAGCCATCAGGTATTTGCTCCGTAAAAAGGAGGCCAAACCAAGGCTCATTAGGTGGATTCTGATGCTACAAGAGTTTGATTTGGAGATTAGAGATAAGAAGGAGGCTGAAAATGTAGTTCTTGATAATCTTAGTAGGTTGAAATTGGATGGTGAAGAATTGGATGCAAACCCGATTGATGAGTTTTTCTTGGATGAACAACTTTTCTCTCTTGTTGCTAAACTACCTTGGTATGCAGACTTTGTGAATTATTTATCTTGTGGAGTTTTACCTCTAGGTATAACATGGCAACAAAAGAAAAAGTTTCTGCATGAAGTGAAGTTTTATAGATGGGATGATCCTTTACTCTTTAGGAGATGTTGTGATGGTTTAATTAGAAGATGTATTCCTGAAGAGGAGGTACAGAGTATTTTGCATCATTGCCATGCTTCTGATTATGGAGGACATTTTGGCATCTCTAAGACAGCTAGTAAAATTTTGCAAGCTGGTTTCTTTTGGCCAAATCTTTTTAAGGATGTGAGGAAATTTGTGTTGGATTGTGATAAATGTCAAAGGAGTGGAAATTTGTCAAAAAGAGATCAAATGCCCCTAAATAATATTCTTGAAGTGGAATTATTTGATGTTTGGGGAATAGATTTTATGGGGCCATTCCCTCCTTCATATGGTAATAGATACATCTTAGTTGGGGTTGACTATGTGTCAAAGTGGGTGGAAGCTATTGCAACTCCAACTAATGATGCTAGAGTGGTAGTAAAATTTTTGAAAAAATTTGTCTTGAGCAGATTTGGAGCTCCTAGGGCTATAATTAGTGATGGGGGTTCCCATTTTTGTAATAAGCAATTTGAGAGCTTAATGAGGAAGTATGGTGTAGTGCACAAGATAGCTACCCCATACCATCCTCAAACTTCAGGACAAGTTGAAATTTCTAACAGAGAGCTCAAGCATATTTTGGAGAAAACAGTGAACAATTCTAGGAAAGATTGGTCTATCAAACTAGATGATGCTTTATGGGCATATAGGATGCCTACAAAACCCCTATAGGAACTACTCCCTTTAGGTTGGTGTATGGTAAGTCTTGTCATTTACAATGGAGCTAGAACATAGAGCATATTGGGCCATTCAGACCTTGAATTTTGATCTTAAGCAAGCTGGTGAGAAAAGGTTGTTACAACTTAATGAGCTTGAGGAATTGAGGATGGATGCCTATGAAAGTGCCCGTATTTACAAAGAAAGAACTAAAGTTTGGCATGATAAGCATCTGAGGAAAAAGGAATTCAAAGAAGGTGATTCAGTTTTGTTGTTCAACTCAAGATTGAAATTGTTCCCTGGAAAACTCAAGTCAAGATGGACTGGTCCATATAGAGTTTCTAAGGTTTTCCCTTATGGAGCAATAGAAATTTGGAGTGAAAAATCTGGGAATTTTAAGGTCAATGGGCATAGATTGAAGCATTACATAACTGGAGACCCAATACTAGGAGCAAGCTGTTACAAGCTCTCCAATCCCTCACCTCTTTTCAGTGAAATTCATGAAAAGTCCAGCTAAGGACTATAAATTAGCCCTCTTGGGAGGCATCCCAAGTCCTTTTATTTTGCTTTTGTTGATTTACTTTCATTTTCATTAATTTTGTTTTTATCTTAAATCTCCCCAAATTAAAATTTTGACATTGTTAAATCTTGTCCCTTGTAGATGTAATTCAATGAAGAAAGGCTGGTGAACTGTTGGGGAAGTAATTCTTAACTTGGAAAATTTTATCCTTCAAAAGAACTGATAAGCTTTTGCTGCATAATCTGTGCAGGAGCTGCAATCTAGTTCATACAGAGGAAAGATAAAATCTGCAGCAAATGGCTTGTATTTTTGATGAGGTTGGATGTATATCAATGGAGAAAGGTTGGTGAACTGCCGAAATTGCTATCTGGTTTATGCAGAGCAGAACAATAAAATCTGCAGCAGATTACATGTGTTTTTGGTGAGGTTGGGTGGATAATTTTCTAATATTTGTGCTTATAATGATATTATGGTGGTAAGTTGGTCATTTTTGCAGTCTTGAGCTTCTTTGGGTTATAGGATACAAGGTAGAAATGCTGCATTTTCTTGGCGAATCTTGGAGAGTTCATTTCTCATTTGTGGTTAGATGCAACTTCATGCAAATTTTATGGAGTTTTATGTGCCAAATGTTGATTTGCAGAATTTGAGTCAAAATGGCATAGCTCTCAAAGGTCTTTTATGTAGGATCCATTTTTACATGCTTGTGTGATGCACTTTTGATGAACTTTGAATATATTGATGTGTTTTTGATGAAAATTTCTCATGGTTTGTGCTTCATAGAATTATATTTCATCATTCCAGGGTATCTTTCACACTTGCAATCCATGTTCTATTGCAATCTTAATTTTGTTGAATTTGTGCATAAGCAACTGCATAGCTTATGCAATCCTGCATGACCAAAATTCTTGCCATTTTTCACCTTTATTGCAAGTGCATAAGGAGAGTGCATAGCTTATGCAACCCTGCATAACCTCATTTTGTCAAAATTCATATCTGTCAAAACTTGCATAAGGTGAGTGCATGACCTATGCACAATTGCATAACTTCAAATCCTTCATTTTCGCGATCTGCCGAAGTTGGCAGAAGGAAGGTGCATAAGCTATGCATACGCATAACCAAAATTCCAAAGCTCCATTCTGAAGGTTGCATAAGCGAGTGCATAACCTATGCACTTCTGCATGACCAAAAACCCAGAAAAATCATTCTTGCCGAGGGGTGCATAAGGAAGGTGCATAAGTTATGCACCTCTGCATAACCAAGATCTCCAAAAATCAATTCAGCCGAAGAGTGCATAAGCAGAGTGCATAACCTATGCACTCCTGCATAACCAGAAAACAGAAAATCCCAAAAGTTGCCGAGACCTGCATAAGCAATGTGCATAGCCTATGCACTTCTGCATAACCAAAATTCTGAAATACAAAACCTACCGCAGAGTGCATAAGCGAGTGCATAGCTTATGCACTGCATGACCACCAACCAAAATTCAAAAAAAATTGCTAAGCAGAGTGCATAGCTTATGCACATCTGCATGACCCAAGTTTCTGAAAAACAATTCTTGCCGAGAGATGCATAAGGGGAGTGCATAACTTATGCACTCCCGCATGACTTCGCTCCTCACCATTTCAGGGTCACCGAAACATGCATAAGGACAGTGCATAACCTATGCACTTGTGCATAAGCACTTCTCTGAAAATTAAATCCTTTTGAAACATGTACAAAAGAGTGCACAGGTTATGCATAAATCATTTTCCCCTTATGCAGTCTCCTCAAACCCGATTCACATTCATTTTCGAAAAAAATTCCCACCACCTCCACTTCCCAACTCTTCACCCCCACGACCGCCCTTCATCCTCCATTTCTTCCGGCATTCTCGCCGTCTCTCTCCCATCTTCTCCAGCGCTCTAATCACAAAAACCCTAAATCCCCCTACATTTCCATCTCTTCTCCAATCGACCATGGATTCCCCTCCACATTCCCGCCCCGCCTCTCCTCTTGAAGTCACTCCATTGTCTTCGATACATCCCCCTTCCAATCCTCCACCACAAACGACACCACCACCACCTCCATCAACAACATACAAACGCAAAATCCAATCCAAATCCGTGCGACCCATGTCCTCTGCTCCTCCTCTGTCCAAACGCAAAGACCCACCCACCCCATTTTCGGAGCCACCTCCTAAAAAGCCAAAAGCTCCAGCCTCTACACCTTCTTCCAGCAAAAAGACAATTTCAGCAACCCCATTTGTATCAAAGCTACCCCGCCTCTCCACGATACAATTCAAAAAGCCGCTTTCAAAAGACTCAAAGATAGAAGGGTACAACCTACTAGGTATATATCTGTTGATGCTCTACAATCTATGGGTTTATTTGATAATGTAGTTGCATTTCTTGACGGTATGGGTTGGACAGAATTTGTGCATAAGCAAGAGGTAGTTTATCCAATTCTAGTTTTGGAGTTTATTTCTTCATTCTCTGCTACCCTCAACTTGCATAATGTAGACCATAAGCCAATTATGACATTTAGATGCTTGGGGCAAAATAGAGAAAGTCATTGGATCAATTTCATAGCATTTTGGTTTTGCAATTGATGGGTTCTTTAGAGTACCACATCTTTGGAGTAGAGGTAGCCAATAAGGGCATCTGGAATCTGCCCAATTTTGGAGAATCATAACAAACCAACCCCAAACCTTCTCTGTGGTAGGTCCAAAACATCCCAAATCCTTGACCTGCACTTAGGTTTATTCATAGGTTGATGGCTAGCACCATATTGGGCGGAGGGACTAGTTCAGTGCGTCGGCAAATCTGAACTTTTTATGTTATTGTGTGCATTTCACACAGTGAAGGTGTCTCCAGGTTACTTCTATTGCGAACATGTGCTACATAGTGCCACCAAATACATTGGTGACAGTGTTTTGGGTGGACTCATCACTGTCATAGCCAAGCATTTTGGCTTTAATCTGCAGAGCACTCAATCCCAAAGACTTGAGGACACTTCCTATTTTGATCTGCACACTTAACCAAAACAGGTTCCATTTATCATATTTTGATGATCTGGCCACCTGCAGCGGACCGAGCCTATTGCACAACCGAAACCCAACCTTTCACACCAGTCCACAAAGACCCTACTACCCCTACCCCACCCCTCGGCCTACTCGAGACACTCCAGCTACCTCTGCTCGGCCCATTCCTCCTACAATTTGAACCTACCTCATCCACAAGACCTCCTCCATTCAACACTAAAGCCTTATTCACCTACCTTGACAAAGCTTAGTGATGATATCTACTTTGTAGATAGGAAGCTTGTGATGGTCTTGATACACTAAAGGATCGTCATGAGCAACTATTTGACCTTGTCATGGAAACCAGGGACAAACAGAAAGAACTAAAGGAAATGGTGAAGCAACTCATGATCTTCCTGGGCATGCCACCCCCACCTCCATCACCTCCTCCTGCACCATCATTTCGACAGCCGGCAGCAGCCACCAGCCCCTTAGCAACATCCTTGGACAAAGGAAAAACAATAGACATAGATTAGTGTTTAGTTTACTTTTGTTCAATCTTGTAGGACCTTTTCTTTGTAAATATGTTCAAACATTTATACTTTGTTTTGGATTTTGTTGATTTGCTCTGAATTAGTTTCTTTTAAATTCTGTTTCTTTTGAAGTTTTATTGAATAGCTATTACATTCGTCTTCTTTGATTTTTATTGCACTTATTGCCTTTTTGTACATATTTGCCCATACTCTGTCTATATTTCCATACTTTTACTGCTGGTTGTACATTTCCCCTTGCCAATTCCCATGCAAGAGCGGTTTTGTATACACCTGCACAATATGAATTTCCTCTGCATAACCTTTGCATAGCTCAGCAACCCTTTTCTGCTACTTGCAGAATCGCACAGTTGTATTTCCCTTATGCAAGCATCTGCATAGCCTATGCAACATCTATTGCTTCTTATGCAGCACTGCATGGCTTATGCACCTTACCTATGCACATGTTCTGGACAGCACTTAACTCTGCATAACCTGTGCAGCTTCTTATGCATCCCTTTAACTTGAATTCTCATACCAGGTAACTCTTTCTTTTTGTTCTTATTTTTACAATTCCTGGTCAATATTATTTGCTTTGAGTTTTGGATATCTACTGTTTGAGACATTGAGGACAATGTCCAATTTTGAGTTTGGGGGTGCACATTTTGATTTTTAGCTTTATTTTTCACATTTTGAGTATAAGAGCATCTCATCCCATTTCATTTAGATATATTGTAAATATTTTACATATACATCCATACATACATATTCATTACACATTTACACACACATTATACATCACTTAGAAATTGTACAAATTGCATACAAATAGACTTCCTCCATTTAGTTCATGCATTACTCATTTTAGGAATCATACACCATGCATTAAAATCTTTTGCCAAATCCCTTGAGTATTGAAAATGTGCCTATGAAAGTGATTTGACTCACCTTTTAGTTGGGTTTGTGGATTGAAAGTTTCCTAAAAGGTGCAAGGTTTTGAAGTGTCTATCTCTTGCCTATATCTTCTTAGCCAAAAAGCCACCCAATTAGTCATTTGGAGGTGGAAGTGTTTAGAGGGAATTATTGGATATAAGGTAGTCAAATGATGTCTCACCAATCCTAGAACAAATTTTCTAAACCTTTCAAGTGAAATACCAGCTTGTACTTGAAAGAGAGATGATTAGGCATTCTTTGATTTAAACCTTCTCATT
The DNA here is from genome assembly GCF_030052815.1 of Hevea brasiliensis. Classification (NCBI taxonomy): domain Eukaryota; kingdom Viridiplantae; phylum Streptophyta; class Magnoliopsida; order Malpighiales; family Euphorbiaceae; genus Hevea; species Hevea brasiliensis. The sequence continues at coordinate 24,275,456 of NC_079505.1, forward strand.
TTAAACCTTTGGCCCTTTTTCCCAACTAAAATTTATCCTTGCAAACCCCTTTGAGCCTTTTTACCCCTAATTTTTCTTGAAACCCTTATTATTACCTAGCCAATGAACCAAACACTCCAACCCTTTTCATGAGAATAATTATTTACAATATTAGGTACATATAAAAAAAAAAAAAGAGAAAAAGAAAAGAAAAGAAAAAAATACAATAAAAGGGAGAAGAAATACTTGTCACCTTGTAAAAGTGCTAGTATATGTGCTTTTCACTATTGCCATTCAAAATGAAAGAAATCCACCCAAAGTATCAAAAGAAATGAGTTTGGGGGTGGCAATTTTAGGGACAATCATCAAAAGAAAATACAAAATACAAGTTAAAGTATCAAAATGTCCCTCCATTTTTATGTGTTTTGTAAACTATGCTAGCACTTGACAATCCTCATTGTGTATTCTTCTCTCCCATATAAAAAAAAGAGAAAAAAATATATAATAAAGTGTACCTTATGTTTCAAAAATTGAAAATATTCTCATGCTTTGAATCCTTTTTACCTATCTTTCTTCTTAGTCTCATTTTGAACCCCATGGCCCCACTACATCCCTAAAAAGACCTTTGATCTCTTGATAGTACTAGCTACATTAGTGGAGATAGGAGTAGGGAATTTGCCTATGGGATTGGAAAATTATCCATTCATTCATTTAATTCCATCATTCTATATAGAGACACTTTGACTATTGATTGTTCTAGAATTCCCTTTGAGCATGACTCTCTCTTTTGATTGGTTGGTTTGGGGATTTGAATGATAATTGACTTGATGGCTAAGCGGTGAAAGCTTGGATAAGCATTAAATTCTCTGCATTTTGAAGGATGGGTATATGGATTGTTGGTATGGCTAAAGGTGTATTAAATTACTTTAATTGGTAATTTTCATAACTCTTTGGATAAGGCACCCCTAAAAACTTTGCATCACATTTTAAAGTTTGCTTGAGGACAAGCAAAAGCTTGAGTTTGGGGGTATTTGATGCACACATTTTGCATAGTCATTTAGGTCTAATTTCATAATCATTTTATTTGGTTATTAGTCATTTTTTAGCTAATTTCATTAGTTAATTAGTTAGTTTTTCATAGTTGTCAATTTTGCACTAATTTGTAATTTTTACTTTGTTTTGTAGGAAAAATGGTGTTTTTGAAGGACTAAAGAGAATTTTGCCATTGAGGAGTGTCTTCTACAGCAAAAAGATGCCAAAAACAAGTTTTCAAGCTGAAATATGCATTGACCAAACTGTGCATAACTTGCCGCATAAGCTATGCAGTTCTGCATAAGGAGGAAGATCACTGCTCCAGAACCAGCCGAAATGTGCATAAGGAGACTGCATAGCTTATGCACATTCTCACCTCCCTTATGCACATTCACGAATTTGTGCATAACCTATGCACCAAGTCATGCGACCGCATAAGTGATCCGAACCAGCTAAAGCGCATAAGGGATCAGATAACTTATGCAGTCCACTTATGCAGTCCCATAAAGAGTTCATTAATGAGCTGGCAGAAGATTCCCTTAATGTATTCCTCCTAGAACATACTATTTTAGGGCTCCATGTCAGAAAAATGCTATAAATAGTCCCATTTTCTCATTTTAGAAAAAAAAAGAGGCAAGGAGCAAAGGAAGAAAGGAGGAGGCTAAGCAGAATTTGAGGAGTCATTTCACCTTCCACACCATTTTCAACTAAGATTTGCAGATTTCTTTCTTTCTTTACATTTTTCTACATTTCTAGTGTTTAATTTCTTACTTCTTAGCTTAGATTAAAGCTTTATTTCCATTTAAACTCATCATATCTTGTAAGCATTATGGATAGTGAGTAGTTTACTTTTGATTCTGGAGTAAGGGTTGTAATATTTGAGATATTTTGAGGATTTTGATTGGGTAATCCATATTTTGTGGTCTTAATGAGTTTTATTCATTTCTTGTATGCTTAATGACATGCTTAATGTAGGATCCCATTGAGTAATGTTCTTAATCCATGGTTGAAGCACCGAAAGGAGAAGGCCTTGTGATAGATAATCAGGAAATTGGACTTAATTAACTTAGACCTAGAAATAGGCTAAGGATTAAGAGGATTCATAGATTAATTAAAGAACTTAATGGGTCTTAATTAATTCTAACTCCACGAAAGTAGGATTAGTTTGATTAAGGCACTCTTTGTCTCACTCGAAAGGGAATTCAAAGGATTTAAGAATTAATCTCCTTAAAACCCATTAGTTTCACAAGATTGGATAACCAATTTAAAATCCCAAAATAGCTCGAATATGAAATCCCGAACTCCGGAATCGCCTTTTTACCATTGTTAATTTCTAATCGAATTTAATCATTTGCCAATTTAAATATTGCCATATTTGAACTTGCTTATTTCTATTTGATGCAATTTTAGTTTAATTAATACATTATTGAATAGAATATTAATTTTGCACAATTAGATTTCACACTCCATTACCCATTAATTCATCATTTTAATCTCATAAATACTTCAATTTAGTCAACTTTTATATCGAAAATTCAATCATTAACACAACTCCTCGTGGGATCGATATTTTTCTATACTACTTGTACGACCCGTGCACTTGCGGTTGGGACGCATCAATCCTTCACATCATGGTACATCTTGGTGGAGCCTGGGTTGACACTGTACAGTGTATAGTGTGCCTCTCGCATGATTTCATCTCTGAGATTGTCCACATCGGGCACACATATCCTAGAACCTTGCACTAGGGCGCCATCATTGGCAAATCCAAACTCACCACCTTCACCTTGCTGTACTCTTTCTATGATCTTCATCAATTGTTGGTCTCTGTTGGAAACTCTAACTCTGTCTGCAAGTCCGCCTCACCAAAAATGAGCCAACAATACCCCCTCATCTGAAAGATCTAGGATTAAACCTTGATCCATCAACTCATGTATTTCCTGAATCAACGGTCTTTTCTCTGCTGAAATGTGCGCCAAATTGCTAGAAGATTTTCTGCTCAAAGCATCTGCTACTACATTAGCCTTCCCAGGGTGGTACTGGATGGTGCAATCATAGTCTTTCAGAAGCTGCATCCATCTCCTCTGTCTCAAGTTTAAGTCCCTCTGTTGGAAGATGTACTTCAAACTCTTGTGGTCAGTGTATATCTCGCACACTTCACCATACAGGTAGTGTCTCCAGATTTTTAGTGCAAAGACTACAGCCGCCATTTCCAAATCATGGGTGGGGTAGTTTTGCTCATGCCTCTTCAGCTGTCTTGAAGCATAAGCCACTACTTTTCCATTCTGCATCAAAACACACCTTAGGCCAACTCTGGAGGAGTCACAGTACACGGTGTATCCTTCACCACTCATAGGTAGTGTCAACACAGGGGCGGTGGTTAGACACTCCTTAAGCTTCTAAAAACTCTTCTCACAGTCATCTATCCAAATGAATGGAACATTCTTCCGTGTTAACTTAGTTAGGGGAGCCGCTATCCTGGAAAAATCTTGCACAAATCGCCTATAGTAGCCAGCCAGACCTAGAAAACTTCGCACCTCAGTGACTGTTGTAGGCCTAAGCCAATCAGTTACAGTTTCAATTTTCTTGGGATCCACTTGAATACCTTCACTAGAAACCACGTGTCCCAAGAATGAGATGCTTTCTAGCCAAAATTCACATTTTGAAAATTTGGCATATAGCTGGTGCTCCCTCAAAGTCTACAACACCATCCTCAAGTTCCACACGTGTTCCTCCTCGGTCCGAGAATATACCAAAATGTCATTTATGAATACGATGACAAAACGGTCCAAAAATGGCTTGAACACCCGGTTCATCAAGTCCATGAAGGCTGCTGGTGCATTAGTGAGTCCAAAAGACATCACCAAGAACTCATAATGACCATATCTTGTCCTGAATGCCGTTTTGGACACGTCCTCATTCCTGATTCTCAACTGATGGTAGCCTGATCGTAGGTCTATCTTGGAAAAGAATCTAGCCCCTTGGAGCTGATCAAACAAATCATCGATCCGAGGAAGTGGATACTTGTTCTTCACAGTCACCTTGTTCAGCTGTCTGTAGTCGATACACAACCTCAATGACCCATCCTTCTTTCTCACAAATAGAACAGGAGCACCCCAGGGTGAAGTGCTCGGACGTATAAAACCCTTGTCCAAAAGCTCCTGTAGTTGCTCCTTTAGCTCTTTCAATTCTGCTGGCGCCATCCTGTAAGGCGGCATTGATATGGGGTTTGTACCCGGCACAATATCAATGCAGAACTCTATTTCCCTTTCCGGTGGCAACCCTAGAAGCTCCTCAGGGAAGACATCCATGAATTCTCTAACAACAGGAACATTTTCCATATTGACACCCTCTACAGATGTATCTCTTACCAATGCTAAATACCCTTGACATCCGCGCCTCAACATTTTTCTAGCACTAATTACTGACACCAAATTATATGGAGCCACGCTCCTGTCACCATCAAAACTAAACTCTTCCACACCAGGTATGTGAAAATACACCTTTTTGTTCCTGCAGTCTAAAGTGGCATAATGAGTTACCAACCAATCCATCCCCAAGATTACATCGAAATCCATCACTGGTAGAGGAACCAAGTCTCCTGGGAGGATCTTTCCATTCACTACTACTGGGCTACCCGGAAAAACCATGTATACATCTATATTGTCACTAATTGGGGTAGCTACAGACAAAGGGCATTCCAAAGTGGTAGGATTTCTACCTAACCTCATGGCAAACACAGGGGAGACAAATGAGTGCGTAGCACCTGGATCTATCAAAACACGAGCCTCATAGGAACAGACTAGAAAAATACCTGCCACAACTGCATTGGAAGCCTGAGCATCCTGGTGGGTCAGGGTGAAAACCCGAGCTTGACCCCTACCCTGAGTGGCAGAACCCTGATATTGACTTTTACCTCCTGATCTGCCTCTAAATCCACGTCCCCCTTATCCTCGGCCCTGTTGGCCACTGAACTGATTGCCTGCCATGCTGGAAGCACCCGGATACAACTGACGAGGAACATTTGCAATAGAACCCTGTGACCCCATCTATGGCTCACTGAACACGGGGCATTCCCTAGCAAAGTGACCTGGTTGGCCACACACAAGCATACTCCAACCCATCATACAAGGTCCAGAATGTCCTCTTCCACACCGTGCACAAGGTGCCAAGGAGGATCTGAACTGCACCAATCTGCACTGAATCGTGACCACCGCCGATTCGTATCCTGGTCTGAACCCTCGTGGTTTGTGTCTAAAACCACTCTTCTTGTTCCTACTTCTTCCTCTGTAATTACTCAGGCCACCACTATCCGGAGTACCCATGTGGGAAACACCTGAAGAACCCTCTGCTCTGTTTTTCTTTGCCCTTCCGCTGTCATCCACAGCATAGCTAATCTCTATCTGTCTGGCTTGATCAACTACCACATCAAAAGACTGATTAGACATCATGGCCAGGTTTGCATACCTCCTGTTTAGCCCCTTTAGGAATCTCTTCACCTTCATAGTTTCTGTAGCTACTGCTGTAGGGGCATACCTGCTCAGTTCCAGAAATTCTGTAGCATATTCATCTACAGACCTGCCATTCTGTCTTAAGGCCTCAAAGGCCCACTGCTTTTGGTCTCTGAAACTTTCTGGCACAAACCGATTAATGAACAGTTCCACAAACTGAGTCCACGACAAACCCTCCATCCGAGGTGATATGTAGTCATTCATCCATTGTCTAGGCATAGGGCCCATGACATGCTGCATACACTCTATAAGTCTTCTATCAGTCAACTGTAATTCTGTCCCTGCCTGTCTGCAGGAATCCAAAAACCGATATGCGTCGTCTGACACATCATAAGTACCAGGCACTAGCTTCTTAAAATTGATGATCTGTTTGCAAGGTTCCCCTCTTGGTGTGGTGGACTGCTGCTGTTGTGGAGGGTGGACCATATACTGCGCCATCATGTCGATGGTTCTCTGCAACCTAGCTAGAGTAGCTGCCATGGGGTCCATGGGACCCTGTGCCATAAACGACTGATCCTGAACTGGTGGTAGCTGCTCTTCTGCTTGAGCAGCTCTAGGCCTCCTACCCCACCTCCTCGGGGCAGGCGCCTCATCCTGTGCTGACACCTCGTCGAGCACATCCGGATTCGTGCGATGGCGGCTCTTACGCTTCTACGTATTTTCCTGAAATTCAGCAGCATTAGCCCACAAAATTCAAAACTGCACATTACATAGCTCTATAGACTCATGTTTACACACAATATATAAAGCAGAAACTAGAAGCAAAGATGACAATGCAAGACGAATGTGGACCCTATTTTCCGCATGTGACTCCTAGTAGACTCTTCCCAACACTTTAGACAATCAATCCCTAAGAATCTGGAGCCTAAGCTCTGATACCACATTTGTCACGACCCAACCTATGGGCCGGACCGGCACTAGGACATGGGCCAGCCTAAAGCCCCCGAGGCCCATAGTAAGCCTAACTATTCACTATCCCAACTCTAAGGCCCATTTGGGCCCAATTTCAAGAATTCAACCGGATAGAGTCTGGCCATAAAATGGATCTTTCAACGGGGAGTTTTTGACTCACCCGACCTGTAAACACAATATATATCAATTGAGGAGCTCAGCTCACCCTCCACATACTCATAACAACATAAAATAAATGGGAGCTCTGCTCCCTAATCCAGTCCATCAATATGCATAGAATAATAAGTTTACAGGTTCAAAATAGCAATTTATATTACAGACCCAATTCACATGAATATTTCTAACACATGCGAAAATTATAGAAGTTTATAAAATTACACAAACATAAATAGATGACCTGCGAGGGAGAAAAGCAGGTTAACCTCAAAAATATCCTCCTGTGGCCTAGAAAAATATTGAACAGGAGTGAGCGTTCGACTCAGAGAGTAAAATATCAATTTGAACCATAATCTCTATAACTATCTAAAACTAATGCATCCTGTAAAGTGAAATGCAACATCAGCAATAAATTCACATCATAACAGCAAAAAGGTAATTTGGAGCACTCACACACCCAGTAATATCAATCATAATATATGGGAGCTGATCCCCTATATAGCTCTCTTAAATCCAACCTGGTGCCAGCAAAGAACTCAAGCAGGACTTTCGCTTAATAAACCAAATCGGGATTCCAGCGAAGAACTCAAGCTGTGACTACCCCCGAAGGATCGGGTCCCAGCAAAGATCTCAAGCCGTGACTACCCGTCCTATCCATAGTACACACCACATCACACGCGCGCCAACGCACACACACTGCTCCAAATTACCACAACAACATCCATGACACTTTAATAGTTATGAATGCAGCATAAAACGTGCCTAGAGTTTAACTACATAGATACATACATATAAGTGATGCATGGGCATGCTTAAACATATATTAATATCGAAATTATAATTAAAATTAATATTTTACTCACAGACTTGATAGCGATCACTGTGGCGGCTGGGCGGACGAAGAAGGCTGTCCCAGCTCACCTGACAATTATATTATAATTATTTAATACGATTGACTCAATACAAATCAATTAATAGACCAAATTCGTCCTAAATCGTGCCGAAAATCCAACAGAGTCTCCCCTATACCTAGGACCTACCCAACCTGCAAAAGGGCTCAAAACATACTTCTATATTCACAATCCATATATCCACAACTCAATCACATCACACAGCCCCTCCTGGGCCCATCAAATCAGTCATCCATCACAATATGTAAAATTTCAATTTAGTCCTTATAATTGATCATTTTTGCAAAAACTGCCCAAACAAGCTCTAAAAATTCTAAAACTTTGCCCCGCTGTCCTTAGCAATATTACTAGGCTATTGCAAAAAGAATCATAATTTTCTGAACTACCACGAATATTTTATGGATTTTTAATCCTATTTAAGCACTAGAAAATTACGAAAAAGCAAGGTTCGGGTTTACCTTTGCTGATCCCCTGGGCGACGGGCCACATCGACATCGAATGGTGGGATAGCCAAAACCTTGATTCAATTCGAAGACTTTTTCCAGAGCATCCTGCATGCGAAAATTCACAAACCTGACAATCACAAATTTTCGCGAATTGAAGACACCTACACGAAGCCCACAACACAGGGGTTAGTACATAAATTTTACGGAATTTTCTAAGCTCATTAAATGCTCGGAAAAACACTGCGAAGTTTCGTGGGACCCACCAAAAAACGGTGTCGGAAAAATTTGAAATTTATATCGCCGCGAAGCTCTCGACGAGTGGAGCGCTCTGGTACTCTCGATTTTCTCGTGGGGTTCACGGTTTGTGAGAAATTTAGCCCAAAAGTCAAAATGGGCTAAAACTTCCCGGGCAAAAATTGGACAAACCGCTCGATGGATTTCGGTGTTCTTGGTGTCTATAGAAAGCTCTCGACGAGTAGATAGATTTAGACACAAGACTCAGTCCAATTAGTGGCCGGATTGGCTGAATTTCGATCGGGAAGACGAAAAGTCGCGCGCTCGTAAGGGGGCGTTCGCGCGCGTTTTCCGGCTGCCTGGGGCATCGGCCGACTGTGGGGAATGGGTGGGGCGGCGCGCTGGGGAGCTGGGGTGGCTTGAGAGGCGGCGGCGCAGCAAGGGGAGGAGGGAGGAGAGAGAAAACATGAGAGGAAGAGAGAAGGAGAAACGCGCGCGGGAGAGGAAGAAAAAGGAAGAAGAAGGCCGGTCTGATTCGACCGATCCGATCCGGTCTGGTTCGATTCAGTCGGTTTGATTCAGAATACAAAATTTTGAATTTTTTTACTCTGCCTTGGGACCGAAAACAAGGTCCAAAAATTCTGAAAAATTCCAGAAAACTCAGAAAAATTCGTAGACTCTAAATATATTTTTAGTTTTGCCATGTGGTTTTTAAATTAATTTTTAAAAATCATCAAAGTTTATATTTTCAGAAAATCGAACTCGATTTTTAAAATCCGAAAAATCTCAAATAATTTTCTTAAAATTTAAATAAAATTAAAATATCAATATCACTCATAAAATAATAAATTTAAAATTTTTGGGGTGTTACATTAATATACTTTCGCTCACAAATGAGTTAATTTATTTTTCCAAGTCAAAAGAAGGGCAGAACTAAAGGGTAATAAGATATTTTGCCCTGGAATTGACAAGAATGGATTCAGGTCCCACCCAACCATTTATAATGGAAAAGAAGCATTATATAATGCTTCTTTTCCATTATAAATGGTTGGGTGGGACCTGAATCCATTCTTTTCAATTCTATGGGAAAACACTCTATGCCCTTTTGCTTCTGATTCTCTTATATATATATATACCCAAAGCTTCAGCATCCTTTGTAGTTCTGTAGTATATCCACCGCTACCGCAACAACTCACATAGCTAGTTCATCAGCTTCAGCATCTACTTGGAAACCAAATGTGTGTAATAATCTCTTTCCTCTTTCTTTATTTAATTTCTCTTGCAATTTTATTTCTTGTTTCAACAACTTAATAAATCCTTTTATCTTTTCGGTTTAATTTGTCTGTCAATGAGTTATTCATTTCTCAGGTTGTAATCTCTTGTTGTAAGTATGAGTTTTTCGTTGATTAAGATAAAGATATAATTTTTTTTAGGTTATTCATTAATTAATCCTAACATTTGCTTAAAATGAAAAATTATGTGACTAATCATTTTAATTTTATCAATTATAAACATAATCTATAAATTATATAATAACATGAATTTTTTACATGGAAATTTAATGGGTAATTTGAATCTATCCAAAACTAGAAATGATTAAATCCATTTGGAGGAGTTTAACTCAAACCTAACTCTGCTACATAAGTTACAGGTTTTTAGTTAAACCAGGTTAAGTGGTAACATAACATATTTATGTAAGTCAGCTGTATTCAATTTAAAACGAATAAATCAAACCGAATTAATTTCAAAATTAGATTTAATTTAATTTTAATTTTTATGATTTTAGGTTTATTTGATTTGATTGGGTTTTTGAATAAAAAAAAAAAAGGAGAAACCCAACCGAATTTATGTATAAAAATAAAATTACAAATTTTGAAAGCAAATGTTAAAAGCTTTTTAATTAGTTTTCTTAAAATAGAATAGCTAAATAGTAGTTTGAATAATAGAAAATTTGATGAATGGACTAAACAGTTTAACGGAAATAAATATAGAAACTTAATAGTATATTTTTTAAAATATAAAAAACTAAGTAATTAGTTTCGTTAAATACATGGACTCAATAATAATTTTTCCAAATACTTTTCATCTAACCACTTACACCTGGTAAATAGGTATGGTTAGACTGTTTTGAGTTACAAATCATTTTGAGTCCACCTCATTCAAGTAGGTAGGTTCAAATCAAATCATTTTGAATTACAAGTTGATTCACATTACTATAAAATTGCTATACATAAAGGATTTATAATTAATTTGATAGTTACCAAGTCATTTTAAATTTAAAAATTATTTTTAAAAAGTTTAATTTTATTCATTTAATTTTTAAATTGAAATTCGATTTAATCATATCAATCTAAATAAATTATCATCATGTTGAGTCATATAAGTTATTCAATTAACTCTCAATTTAGATATTATTCAAACTCATGTTATTTCAAATTTTATGTATGGGCAATGAGGTGAGGTGAGACCAGGTTTTGCCATTCCCATCCTGCACTATTAGGTATCAAGGTAGGATAAAAAAAAATGATTGGGGACATGTTCTACATTTTACTTTTTCATTTTATAGTAATTAAAAATATATTTTTTATATACTATAATAAAATAATATATACATTTATATCAAATTATATATATATATATAGTAAATAAAAAATTAAAAAATGGTGTGTTTTTAAAGCAAAATAATATTTTTAATATTTATATAACTTGAAAGTATAATGTATAAATATTTTTATATCAATACAAAAATTTGAAGTGAAAATAGGCTGGAGGCTTAATCCCATTATTAAAATAAATTATAAGTTAATTGAATAAATTCAGGTGTACCTGAAATTTGCCATGTCGTCATACTTATGTAAGAAAATCTTTTTAAATAGGTGATATAACATTTTTTTTTTTTTAGTATGAAGGAGTTCGACTTGAACCTAACTCTGCTATATAAATAACATGTCTTTAGCCAAACCAGATTAGGTGGTAACATAACATATTTATGTAGGTGAGCTATAGTTAATTTAAAACGAATAAATCAATTAAACCAAATTAATTTCAAAATTAGATTTAGTTTGGTTTTAATTTTTATAACTTTATGTTTATTTGATTTGGTTTGGTTTTTGAATAAAAGAATGGGAGAAACCCAATCGAATTTATATATAAATATAAAATTATAGATTTTGAAAGCAAGCAATCATTATGCTTCTAGTTAGAAGCTTTTTATATAAGTCACATTTCTTGAAAACCCTAGCCTCATCCTCACACAAGTGCTCATCTCCTTCTCATTCTCCTTTCTGCTGATTATGGATGTCTTCCTTGCTCCTTCTTTCTATATTTTTTTTCCTCCAACAAGCCCTTGTAGTCCCCTTCGATTGCTTCTCGATCTCTAGATTTCTTTGTTTAAACCTCTTTGTTATTTTTATTTATTTAGCTCTCAATATCCTTTTCATCTACCACCACTCTCCTCTCATCTTCTTGTCCTTTCTCTTCTCATTGGCCAGCTGTTTCCTCTGTGATTTTGGGAGTTCATAAGGCCGCAACATAAGCAATAATTCTCCTTTCACATGAGCAAGTCACAGCTAGCCAAGTGGTCAACAATTCTCAAATGCGATTTTTGGGAGTTCCTTTCTCTTACTAGTCCAGACGAAAGGATCTTTTAGGTTTAAATCTATGCTATCTGGGTTTTATTAATTTGTTACGATTGTAATTGATGATCTTGTATTTTAGCATTTAGTTAAATACATTAGATTTGTTCTTTTTTTTTTTATAATGCTTTTGCCATAAATGCATTAAATTTGTTCTTTTTTTTTGTGCGTTTGTTGTAAATCTATATCTTGTGATGCTTGAATCCTGATGTTGAATGTGATAAATGTGTTTGAACCTTGATGCTGTAAACCTTAAGTTGCTTGCTTTTGTTTTTCTTTGAAAGATGCAAACTTTTTTTCATTGCTTTTTGTTTCATCTCTCCTTATCGACTCTTTGAACTAACTATTTTTAATAACCTCCTCCTCTCTCTTCTTTTATATATATATAAAATAGGACACAAAATGAAATATTATCTATCTTTCAAATATTGAGTTCTCTCGGAAAACATCTATCTTTGGAAATGAAGATGTTGGTGGTCACTCTAATCAGCTATGTAATAGCAATGGCAATTGAACATGAACTCCAAACCCATCCCAGCTCAAATTACAAAATATGTGCTAGAAATATTCATCTCATATTGGGTTATATAGTAATTGTGCTACTGGCTTTGATTCATGTTCTCATCTATGGTGTGTTACTTCTGAGTTTATGGTTCTACTTGGTTATACGAGTAGCATACAACCCATATCAAGACTTATGTCTATTAGTAGGCGAAGATTTACAATGCTTAAAGGAGCTAGCTGAAGATGCAATCCAAAGGCTATTTGGCAGGCAGAGTGATCCATCAAATTAATTGTCTAGTTAAGTATATCATTCTAGTAAACCTGATTTGTCTTTACAATTTTACATCTCTCTATAAAATGTATGATTTTAACAATAATTTTAAAGGTTTAAATGTGATAGTTTAGGCCATATTAATGTATCTTGAGTTGTAGAAATAATATTTAGTTGTAGAATTTTGAAATGGTGTTCATTGAAATTTTGAAATTTATTTATATATTTCATGATTGAACATGTTAGAATATTTGTCTGTTGCATTTTTAAATCTCCCCCTTTCATTTATAATTTTTGATGCAAAGAGAGATATTGATTTATGTGTTGTTTGTAGAGGAAGAGATAGAGAGAGGGAGAGAATTTTTCATTAAAATTTGTTCTTTTAACTCTAAATTAAGAGATTATTGAAGCTCATGTTATTTCAAATTTTGTATATGGGCAACGAGGTGAGGTGAGGTGGGACCAGGTGTTGCCATTCCCATCCTGCACTATTAGGTATCAAGCTAGGATTTAAAAAAAAAAAAAAAAGGAAAAAAAGGAAGAAGAAAGATTGGGACATGTTTTACATTTTACTTTTTTTATTTTATGCTGTTTGGAAAAGCTAAAAAGAGACAGCAATTATAAATATATATGGCATCAGATAATTAAGAACAGAATTATAAATAAAAAAAAAGTCTTTTTTAATGTATTTATATAGATGTATAGTTTAAAACGAAAAAATTTACAGAATCGATTAATTTTAATTTTTTATTCAATTTTAATAATATTCTGTTCGATTTTATATTTATTTTTAAATTTTTTTATTATTTTTAATTCTGTTTTATTAAAATATTATTTTAGGTTCCATTGACTGGATTTCCTACACGAAATCTCCTGGAAGCTGTACTCAAATCCCCAACTGCCTTTGGAAAAAAAATCCCCAACCGTCCACTTAGTTTTACTTTTATCACTTTTTCTTTACTTTCATCACTTTATTAAGAATCTTATAAATTTGACACTCAAAATTACATGAAAATTATAAAATTAATCTTTATTTTATCAATTTACATCATAAAAATATATATAATAATAAAATACAAAAATTCATGTCATTTTCGCTATTAAAATGAAAAAGTAATTTATTAATTTAATTTTTTATATCTCTAAAAATTTATTATAATAATTATTTTAATTTTTAAAATCAAATAAAGCTCTTATTAGATATTATAATAAATATTGAGGTTATGTTTTTACAAAATTTTTATAATAATTATATTTATTTATTAATTAAAAAATAACAAAAATTTTGCTTTCATTTTTATGTATTAATGCCATATATATAATCCACTTTGTTATATGATATTTGACAAATTATGTGCATTAATGTTCATCCTTAAATAAGATAGCGAATGGCCTAATTTCTAAAATATTTAGAGATCAAATTTTTATAATATTAAATTATTTTTTTAAGTAATATTAAATCAATTCAGTCTCCATTGACTATGGATTTCCTAGACGAAATCTCCTGGAAGTAGTATTGTTATACTTTTATCACTTTTTCTTTACTTTGCCACTTTATCAATAGTCTTATATAATTTGACACCCAAAATTACATGAAAATTATAAAATTAATCTCTATTATACAAATTTATATCATAAAAATGTATATAATAATAAAATACAAAAAGTTCTATGTCATTTTCACTATTAAAAAGAAAAAATAAATTTACTAATATAAATTTTTTTTATGTCTCTATAAATTTATTATAATAAATTATTTTATTTTTTTAAATGAAATAAAGCTTTTATTTGATTGCATAATAATTGATGTTTATAATAATTATTTTTTTAAATAATAACTAAAATTTTGCTTTCATTTTTATTTATTAATGCCATATCATACACTTTATCATATGATATTTGACAAATTATGTGCATTAATATTAATCTTTAAATTTTACATATATTATATAGATTTACAGAGGCTTTTTTTGGATAGGGTATACAATTACAAGGATTAGGAAAGTTAAAGAAAATTTTAAAAAATAAAAAATAAAATTACCCTTTCCTCTCCCATTTCCCTTTTTTTTTTTAATCTTATACCTATAAATAAAAATTTTATATTTTTATCTAAAAAAATAGTTCTCCTTAAACTCAATTTTTTATTGTTCAACATTTCTTCAAAATTAAATAAGATTATATAGTTGTGCTATGAATGGTTTCATTTTTATTGAAGAAATAAAATATTTAAATCTATAATTTTTATTTTGGAGAGATTTAAAGATTGGATATATTTGTAGTTAGACGAATTTGATTTAATTTAAAGCCCATGTTGTCTATATGTAAGAAATGAAAAAGGATTAATATAATTCACTCTTACCTTTAAATTCAACCACTATTCTAATACAAAAATCAGCCAATATTATATATCCTCACCAAGTCTGTGCAGGCACTTCAAATCAATGAATTTCCAATTATCTTTGGGAAAAAAAAAAAAAACTTTTGTGCAAGAGAAGAGACTTCTAGAGGATTCCTCCAGTCACGTCTCCTACTATTGAGCAAGAGTGTGTTTTGCAGGTACTCAGTTTCACACATCACATTTCCTATTTTAATTATTATCTCTATGATTCTGTTAATCAAATGCAAATCTTCTCTGTTCGTAGTTCAGTAGTATATCCACTGCCACCACCGCAACAACTTACGTAGTTAGTTCATCAGCTTCAGCACCTTCTTGGCAACCCAAATGTGTGTAATGATCTCTTTCCTCTTTCTTTCTTTAATTTCTCTTGCAATTTCACTTCCTTGTTTTCCCATTTTCTCTCTCCCTCAATTTTCCTCCCTCTCCCACACAGGGGCGACTTAAACAACTTTTATCTTTTCGGTTGTCTTTCAATGGGCTATTAATTCAATTCTCAGGTTTTTTTTTTTTTTTCAATTAATTCAATTCTCAGGTTACAATTCCTTGTTGTAAGCAATGCATGTAAGGGTAGTGTCCTTTGTTTTTCTTTCTATAGATTTTTTTAAAAAAAATTTTTGGGCTCAAAATCAATATATATGCAAAACATTGTGCGAACAATCTTACTTATGTATTAAAATATGCGATACGTATTAACCGTGACTCAAAATAAACTCAATTCCTTCCATCAACTAGCTTGAAAACTTTACATATTCTATTTAAAATGCTTTTCATGTAACCACTCATATTAGATCTAATGTATGTAACCATTCATATTAGACCTGATAAATGTGTTTGGCTGGATTGTTTTGAGTTATGGATCATTTTGAATCATTTCAAGTTATAAGTTGATTTAAATTACTATAAAATTACTATACATAAAGGATTTATAATCAATTTAAGAGTATTGTTTTGTAAAAAAATTAATTTTATTCATTTAATTTTTTAATTAAAATTCAAGTTAATTGGCCTAATCTAAATAAATTATCATTATGTTGAGCCATATAAGCTATTAAATTAACTCTCAATTTAGAGATTATTCAAACTCATGTTATTTCAAATTTTATGTATGGGCAACGAGGTGACGTGAGACCAGGTTTTGCCAATCCCATCCTACCCCATTAGTTAACAAGACAGGATAAAAAAAAAAATGGACTTGTTATATATATATTTCTTTTATTTACTATAACTTATATATATATATATATATATATATATAAGTTATAGTAAATAAAAGAAATAAATGGTGTGTTTTTAAAGAAAAATATTATTTTTTTATATTTATATAATTTAAAAGTATAATATATAAATATTTTTATATCAACACAAAAATTGAGGTGAAAATGAGGCTGGAGGCTTAAGGCCTATTTGATATTACTATTGAAATCGCTGTTAAGAACATAATTTTTTTAAATATACTAGTTAAAAAGTATTAGAAAATAATTTAAAATTAAATTGAATAAATTTTAATTATAAGAATACTAAAATAATACAATAATTTTTTTCAAACTATTTTTTTAATAGCATCTAAAATGGTACTTTTATTTAGAAAAGCAGTTTCAGCCCTTCAAACACGATGTCAAACAGGTATTTAATTCCATCACGCTTCAAATTTCTCGTTAGAAATAAAAGTTAATTTTAATCAGATTAAATTTGCCATATTACCGTACTTATATAATAAATTATTTTTAAATATGTAACATAACTTTTTTCTTAATAGATAGATTAGAAGAGTAGAGATTCAAACTTAACTCTGTAAGATAAGTAATATGTCTTAATCAAGCTAGGCTAGGCAGTAACATAACATATTTATGGGGTGAACAATATTTTGTTTACATTGAATAAATTGATTGAACCAAATTAATTTAAAAATTAGGATCAGTTTAAATTTTTATAATTTTTGATTTTTTTGGTATGGTTCGATTTTTGAATAAAAAAATCGACCAAACCACAATATACAAAATTACATATGTTAATAGCATACAAGGCTTTATGGGGTAATTTTTATAGTCTATCCCTGAACTTTATTCTGTGTTTCACTTTCATCCCTAACTTCAATTTGTTACTAAAAAATCCCTAAAGTTTGATTTTGTTTCACAAAAATCCCTCTAACCTTCTATAGCAAATTTCCAGGTTAAAAAACAATGAAATTATCTTTTTAAGCCCTTTTCTCTCATGCTCAAAAAAACATTGGCCATTTTAACTACCATTTGGACCTATTAAAAAAATATCAATGCCACCATAATGATCTATTTTCAGAAAAAAAAAAATTTACTCTTCACCAAAAAGTGCTGAAATTGTTTTGATAGATATCACACTATAGTTTAAAGAAATTTTTTAATATGAAAACCTACTATTGCAGGTTAGAGGATTTTTTGTGAAACAAAATTAAAATTTAGAGATCTTTTAGTAATAAATTAAAATGAATGGATAAAAGTGAAGCACAGGACAAAGTTCAATGATCGAATATAAAAATTACCCAGGCTTTACATGGCTTAGTGGTTAGGAGCTTCTAATGTGAGCCACACTTTTTGCCAATTATGGATATCTTCCCTCCCACCTCCTTCCTATTCTCTTGTCTCTAGTAAGCACTTTAATCCCTTTTGATTTCTTCTCCATCTCTAGATTTCTTTAATTCTTTCCTCTATTTTTTTTTATTTTTTATTTTATATCTGTAGCTCTCAATATCCTTTCCATCGACCACCAATTTCTTCTCATCTGCTTGTCCTTTCTCTTCTCATTGGCTGAAGCTCTACTCTGTGATTTTGGGAGTTTATATGGCCCTAGTATCAGCAACAATTCTCCTTTTGCATCGAATTTTTGGGAGTTCCTCTCTCTTATTAGCCCAAACAAAAAATATTTTATGTTTAAATCTGTGCTACTTAAAGGGTTTATTAATTTGTTAAGTTTGTAATTTATGATATTGTATTTTTGGCATTTAGCAAAATACATTATTATTTTCTTTTTTTTTTATACCATTGCTATAAATTTATGTCTTGTGATGCTTGAACCTTGATGCTGAGTGTGTCATATTTACTCTTTGAACTAACTATTTTTAATAACCTCCTCCTCTCTCTTCTTTTCTATATAAATATAAAACAGGAAATGTAACGAAATGTTATCTATCCTTCAAATATTGTTTTCCCTCGAAGAACAGCTATCTTGGTAAATGAAAATGTTGGTGGTTAATCTAATCAACTATGCAATAGCAATGGCAATTGAACATGAACTCCAAACCCTTCCAAACTCAAATTACAAAATATGTGCTAGAAATATTCGTCTCTTATTGGGTTATATGGCAATTGTGCAATTTGCTTTGATTCATTTTTTCATCTATGGTCTGTTACTTTTGAGTTTATGGCTCTACTTGGTTATAAGAGTAGCACGCAACCCATGTGAAGACTTATATCTATTAGTAGGCATAGATTTGGAACACTTAAAAGAGCTAGTTGAAGATGCAATCCAATGGCTATTTGGTAGACAGGAGTGAGCCATCAAATCAATTGTCTAGTTAAGTATATCATTCTAATAAACTTGATTTTAGCAATAATTTTAAAGGTTTAAATGTGATGGTTTAGACCATATTAATGTATCTGAGTTGTAGAAATAATATGTAATTATAAAATTTTGAAAGGGTGTTCATTGAAATTTTGAAATTTATGTATTTCATGATTGGGCATGTTAGAATATTTGTTCATTGCATTGTTAAATCTCTCTCTCTCATTTGTAATTTTTGAAGCAAAGAGAGGTTTTAATTTACGTGTTCTTTGTAGAGGAAGAGAAAAGGAGAGGGAGAGAATTTTTATTAAAATTTTTTTAACAGCATTAAGTCTAATTTTGAAATATTTTATTATAGTATCTAAGTCATAGAAATAATACAAATACTCATCTCTCTCATCATAGCAAATACCCATCTCATTCCCAGGATGTGTTTGAGTTTAGCATTGGCTATTGAATCCATACTCAAAGCTTGTAAATCAAATGGTGTTGATCTTAGTCCCAATCTTCAGATGGTTTCTTTTAGGCTTAGGACCTGCATAGTTAAATGGGTAGCTGAGAACTCATATCAAGATCTCTACCATTTGCTGCTCCAAGCATTTGATGAGTTGAAGAGGCTTTCAGGAAGTGCATTTCAAGCACTAGGGAGGAGGTTGACTAGAGGTGGGGAAAACAGCATAATGCAAGAACAAAATCCTCAATCTTCTTCGTCTGTTAAATATTGCTTTGTCTTAATTATTGCTTATTCATTAATATTATTCAAATGACTTTGTTCATATTGCTTACTACTAACTCTAACCAAATTGGTGATTAATTTCTTTATATCTTTTCTTGCCCTGCAGTGTCCATGAATTCAACAAAGTTGAGCTTCTTGTCGTAACTTAGAAGGTCTCTCGCTGTCAGTTCAGATATCTTGGGTGTTGGATTGTGGCAGGGTAATTAGCAAAGCTGCTTGTAAAGAGATTAATTGCTCTTGAATCTTAGTTTTGGATATCTGGTTCTGCAGCTTGAGTGGGAGCTACTGCTATTGTTTATTTTTGGGTTTACTTTCTTTTTTTTTTCCCCTTTCTTTGATTTAGTTCAATTGAATCACAATTGTTGACAGACATATGACATGTACAACTCTCTCTTATAATAACTCTCAAATAGATTTTGTTTCAATTCTGCGCAACAGAAAATTATAGAATACAAAAACTAATATTGAGTCTGCTAGTAGCAACAATTAACAAGTAATTGTTAGAACAATTAGTCTTGAAACTCTCATTCCACATTACCTGTTTATAGATTTTGAGATGTCTTTATAACTTTTTAGATTTTTTTAATCTCAATAATTTTAAACTTTTTAGATTTTTTAATCTCAATAATTTTATTGGATAAAAGGATTTACAAATTTCAGATATTGATGTCAATTTGATATCTAATCAACTCAATTAATTTAAAATTAAGATTTAATCGTTGATTATTTGTGTTTATAGTTTTACGATTGCTCTGAAATTTGTCACATGGATTCTTCATAATCTCTTAAACCTTGGAATGCTTCACAGGACTCTTTCCATTGATTGGGTTCAACCTACAAAAATTAAGGTTCACCATTTAAATATTTATTTTTGATATGCAATATAAATGATTCTATACAGTTATAAATAAATATATAAATATAGTTATCATTTTGACATTTTGGAAAAAGTAAAAAAACTAAATTTGTATAAAATTAAAAGTTCTAGTCATTATAAAAATATAATTTTAATTATTATTAGAAGCTAAATTTCATTATCAGAAAGCAAAAGAAATGAAAGCATCTTTCTTGGAACCTTAATAGCTAAAGAAACTCATAGAAGAAATAGATATTCCATTAGTTGCTTTCCGTATTTCCTTAATTTCCTTTTTTCCTTTCACATTGTCAAATGAGTCTAGTCAAAATTTCCATAGTTGCTAACTCATGGGAATATTAAAAATTTATTAAATGGTGTGGTGGGCTCTAAATAGGACAAAGAACAACTTCTTTCCTTATTACTAAATGGTTTTTATTCTATATATTATTAAGAGAGAATTTTATTTTTAAATTTTAATATATTTTTATATTCATCATCTACAATATGTATTATAAATTTCAAAAAAAAAAAATACTCAATTATAATTAATTTAAATCTTAATATCTTTGAAATGAATTTAACATATTTGAAAAAAAAAAAAACAAAAACCAATGGGATTATGAGAAATATTAAAAAATTGTTAAATGGTGTGATGGCCGAATTTAATGATCAAAAGGCAAAAGAAATGAAATGACTTTGCTTAAGGGTTTTGTTTAATGTAATAAGAATTAAATATTATCAACTTTTCTTCGAAATTAAATAAGAATTTATTTAATAAGATTATATAATTGTATTATGAATCAAAATTGAACCATTATTCTAAGGACTTACTTGATTAATTGAGGTAAATGAGTTGGAGAACTTTAAGTATTCAGAAAGTGTAAAAAATATTGACTTTTTTGAAAAGTGAAATGCTATTTTTTTTTTTCTCTACTTCTCAAAAAGTAAATTCCTAATATCAGACTATTGTAGATAACTTACTTAAAGTTATCAGGAAATAATTTATTTGAATAAAATAAGGCATAGTAAATCTGCCCTTGCTTTTGGGTCTATAGTTATGTATTGAAAATTAGTGCTCAGGACGATGCCGAAAGGGAACCAAACCCACAAAGCAACCAACAGAACTCCTCAAGGCTCTAAAAACCAGAGAACATGAGTGAAAATGCACAACAAACATTCAAGCTCATCTTAACACCACCATGATCATCCTATGGCAGAAAATCCATCCTAAATAAATACCTCCTCAACCATAAACTCTGTACAAGCTCACCTCAAATCAGAACTAGATATTCCAGCAGAAATGTCCTAACAAAGAAGAAATAAAGTAAATAATATTGAGGAAACTTGAGGAAAAGAATCACCACTCACCATTGAGTGAAAAGAGAAAAAAATTCCACAACCCATTCTCCTAAGTCAGTTCCAGCGCTTGCCCACAGAACCTAACAGTCAACGCGCAATCAAAGGGGCGATTCCATGTCAGACGCTTTAATAACACTAAAAAACACTAGAGATCAGCCACACCAAGAGAATAAAAATGGAAAAAAAGACCCAACGGCACTCAATGACAAAGAGAGCAAATCAAATTGCGGCATTAGAGAGACGACACTAATCAGATTTAATGTGATTTAAGAAAAATAACAATGTTGCCTCATCCGATTTAGAATTCGTCAAACCCAGCTGCTTCTCAATCTCCAACGCCTCTACTTAGGAATTTACATCCAAACCCGCATCATCTCGAGAAATTTGGTCCTTTGCATGTCTAAGATTAACCTGACAGATATCAAATTCGTCTAGTTGTTTAGCCACAATTTCCGCATTCGGTTTGAGGGAGACATCAGTAGAATTACTTCCACCTTTTCGATTAGTCCTACCCACTTTAATTTGTTTCTTCCCCTTCTTACCTTCCCTGTTCAATTTGGGTGAAAAATCTAGCAAATCAAAGAGAAGCTTACTCTTGCCCTGCTGCTGGAGGATTCTAGAGACTCAAGTTTTGAAAGGAAGAAGACCCTGGTTTGTATCAGCCGAAATGGATGTTGGTAAGAGAGGCTCACGTGAAATTTCTTGTCCAGATATTTTTCATGATTTGGGCTATAATAAGGGATGAGAGCCAAGTTTTGATTGTCTTGTAGAAGCCCATTATATTGTGAAAGCTCGTTATCCATGGGCTCCTCATTCGTAGCCCAACCATTACCCTGCAGCTCAATCTTCCAAATTAAGGGGAGGTGGAAGAGTGACGGCCTCACAATTGTTATGGTTCTCCAGAGGCTCGAGTAAGATTTCTGGAGGGACATCATCAACCTGGTTACAAATAGGATGTAGGCCATGCAGCAGCTCTCCACTCTTGGAAGCCTCAAAACTGTCTCCTGTTAATACGGAATCAGATGACTCGGCTCACTCACTTGGTGACTCGGAATATCAAACTCGGTTCTTCTTGAGTATTGCCATTGATGAAATCTGTTTCAGGGAATGAACTCTCACCACTGGTGACATAGGCAGAACTTTAGAGGTGATGAGAGCTTCACCGCAATTGTCTTCAATAGCCGATAATATGAAATTAGAGTTTCCCACATCAGTTGCTATGATTTTGTGAATGAAATTCAGAGATGAGGTTGATTGAATAGTATGAACTCCCGCTGTTTGAAAACAAGATTGGATAGAAAGTATCATGTTCTGATGATGCACCTTCCCCACTGCACTGCTACTCAACCAATCATTATTGATCACCCATGAGAGTTCAAAACTACTAGCAGAATCATAGGTCCCCTTAGGTAAACCAGGACATATATCCAGGTTATCTCCAAGAGCATTAGAAGTTAAGGGTTATGCGGTGACAGCTGTTCCAACAACCCCTCGCAAATGAACCTTAGCACCATCCCTGACAACATTTTTTTCGCTTCTTTTCCTTCTCTATCATTGTGGTTTTAGGCCTGTAGAAGAATTTTGATTCAGTTTTCTCGATCTCCCCGGACACTTGGAGTTTCTTTGATACACTGAAGGAAATGCTCTTAATTTGCAAAGGCCCATCCATGTGTTGTTAAGATACTTTAGAACAGCTTGGTTCAAGTTGCTGGTGCTCAATCAAATAGAAACAAATTTATATTTCTTCAGCTTTCTCGGAATGAATATGTCATGTATCGGCCAAGAATTTGATAAAAACCTCAAAAAAAATCCTTAATTCCAGTGTTACAGAAAGTTTTCTCTCTTTTAAATGACTCTCAATAGAAATTATTTCAATTAACATAAAATCACAGAATACAAATATTGATATTGAGCTGGCTAGCAGCAAAAACTCATAACAGAATACAAATAGCCTTACTGAATCCTTGTTGGGCTTTGGCTCATAACAGATGCGCTGGTTAAAAAATATTAGAAAAATTATTATTTAATTTTTTTATTTTAATAAAATTATCCTTTTTTTAAAGAAAATCACATTAGGAAGTGATTATATTTTCTTTAAACACTTTTTTTAGTTTAAATTAAATTTTTTATTAGTTAATATATTTAAAAGAAAGAGAAATTATTAAATGAAAACTAAATAGTTTAAACTATTTTAGAGTTAATTACATCAATCGTTCCATAATTTAAGTGATTGTTTCATTTTATTCATTCAATTTCAAATATTAAAATAAAATTCATTAATTTTAATTTTGTCAAAAAAGCCTCATTACATAGCAGTAGACTTTCAAGTAAAAATAAAATTACTATTTTACCCCTATTTCCTAAAAAGATTCTCTCATTTTATTAATTCCTCCCGGTCAAATTGATTGATACTTGTTTATCAATAAAATTATTTTATATTTCATAAAATTCTTATTTATTAAATTTATTAATAAAATTATCTAATGGTTTATATTTTTCTATTTGTTATTTTTTTATCATTAATTTAAATTTTATTAAACTTTAATTGAGTTCATTAATAAATAAATTTATTTGGCCCTTGAATTTTAAAACACTATTTTTTAAGATTTTATTTCAATTAAATAATTTAATTCTAGCGTAAATTAATTTATTGCCTTTTCAATTTTAAAAATAAAATTTTAAAATATAATTAGAATTAAACAATTAAATTTAATTACCAATATGACTAGGTTTATAATTACAATTTTAATTTATTTTAAAAAAATAAATTAATTTTTAAAAATTAAATGGCATTTATGTAGTTAAATCATAATAGAAAATCCATAAATAATGTTTAACTAAATATCTTCCCTTAATGTTTAAAACCTAATTTTTTTTATTTTTAAAACAAATTAAAACTGCAATTCATAGTCCTAATTAAATTGACACTTGAATTTTATTTTTTAATTAAAATTATCTTTTAAAAAATTATTTTTTAAAATTGAATGGTCTAAGTAAATTAATTGGTACATGAATCAAATTATTTGGTTGGAATACAATTTTAAAAAATAATGTTTTTAAAATTAAAGGTGAAAATACAATTATCTACTGATGAATTCAATTAAAGTTTAATTTCATAAAATTTAAATTAATAATAAAATTAATAACAAATAGAAAATGCAAATTAATAAGAAATTTATTAATAAATGTTAAAATATTAAAATTATTAAAAGTAAAAAAATATTAATGAATACGTATCAATTAATTTGGCCTTAAAAAATAAGAATGTGAGAGAAAGGGAGAAAAAAAAAAGGAATTAAAGGAGTAAAATATTGACTTTTTTCTAAAAAGAAGAGTAAAATAGTGATTTTTTACATGGGAGCCTAGTATTGCAAGTAAGATGGACTTTATTTTTTAAACAAAATTAAAGTTGAATGATTTTATTTTAATAAATTAAAATTAAATAGCTAAAATGAAATATCTTATTTTTTAACAATTGGTGTAATTATCCCACTTTTTAGATCTTATATTGAATTGTCTACTAGCAACCAAAACTCTTCTAAGATTTTTCCATTATTTTGCAAAAACATATTCTTAGATTAATGATTTGCTAAAATTTTAGGATTGTAAGTTCCTATTTGTTTTTTAAAACTAATAAGAGCTATTTGAATCATGTAACACCCTAGGCAAATCCCACATCGACAAAACACGGGAGAGATGCTGGGTTTATAAGTTGATGGTTTGTAACCCCTAGTGACGCATTTTAAAACCGTGAGGGCTTCGGTCCAGAGCGGACAATATCACTAGTGGGCCGAGCCATTACATTTGTGGTATCAGAGCCGCTCCGCGTGCAACCTTGAACGATGGTGGGGCAAACCTCAGCGAGGACGTTGAGTCCTATAAGGGGGGTGGATTGTAACACCCTAGGCAAATCCCACATCGACAAAACACGGGAGAGATGCTGGGTTTATAAGTTGATGGTTTGTAACCCCTAGTGACGCGTTTTAAAACCGTGAGGGCTTCGGTCCAGAGCGGACAATATCACTAGTGGGCCGAGCCATTACATTTGTGGTATCAGAGCCGCTCCGCGTGCAACCTTGAACGATGGTGGGTCAAACCTCAGCGAGGACGCTGAGTCCCATAAGGGGGGTGGATTGTAACACCCTAGGCAAATCCCACATCGACAAAACACGGGAGAGATGCTCGGTTTATAAGTTGATGGTTGTAACTCCTAGTGGCGCGTTTTAAAACCGTGCATCTCTCTCGTGTTTTGTCGATGTGGGATTTGCCTAGGGTGTTACAAATCATACCTATCTTCACTATCAACAATTTTTTCTCAATAGTTTAAGAACAAAAATATAAATTCACCTAAAATGCAAACTCCTCTAAATTTTATATTTTTCAAAAAATTAGTCACTCAAAGTGTGATCCTACCAATTAAAATAATTAATAAATGTCTATCATATAACAACTTCCATTTGCATCATGTAGTTTTTTTTTTTTTAAATTAAATATCTTTTGAGAAAAAATTATAAATAAAAAACCTCTAAAAAGAGAAAAAAAAAAAAAACATATGAAGTAACATAAAATTAGATGAAGCACTTGCACTACCAAACTATAAGTATTTTGATACTTTTAAATTATATTGATTACATATATCCTAACATATTTTTTGAAATATTAAAATATGGTTTTTAATCAAATTTAAATCTTAAAAAATTATTATTATAATCAATATAATAAAATTTTAATCTTATATTATAATACATTATCAGGTCTTTATTATTAAAAGGTAGCTCTTCCCTCGTAAAAAAATGTTAAAAAAGGGTAATTTATTATTTAATATTACATTTTAATGAAATTAATTATTTAATTTTGTATTTTAAAAATTATATTATTTAATTTTTATTTTTTCTTTTTGTCAAACCATTTAGTTCCTTCATCAATTTTTTTGTTAATTAATAAAGGTCAAACTACTATTTAGTTTCTCTATTTTAGTGAAACTAATTAGTTAATTCCTATATTTTGAAAAAAAAAACGTATTATTTAGTTAGTTCATAATGAGGCATATGAACAGTACAAGATAGCAAAGAAAGAGGCAAAAAAGGCAGTTAGTCAAGTAAGAGCGCAAGCCTTTGAAAAGTTATATGAGAAACTTGAAACTAAAGAAGGGGAGAAAGATATTTATAGATTAGCAAGGAGAAAAGAAAAGAAACATCAAGATCTCAATTAAGTTAGGTGCATTAAGGATAAAGAAGGAAAAATATTGGTAAAAGATGAGGACATTAAAGAAAGATGGAAAAATTATTTTGATGATTTCTTTAACAATAGTCAAAGTGGTAATAGTGTGAATATAGACTACAGAGCAATATAAAAGAATGTGAATTATACTAGAAGGATTAGATCTTTAGAAGTAAAGGAAGCACTTAAGAGAATGAAAGTGGGTAAAGCCTATGGACCTGATGGAATACCAATTGAAGTGTGGAACTGTTTAAGAGATATGGGAGTGGCATGGTTAACTAAATTATTTAATAAGATTTTAAACTCAAAGAAAATGCCTGATGAATGGAGAAGGAGTATTTTAGTACCTATTTTTAAAAATAAGGGAGACATATAGAGTTGCTCAAACTACAGGGGAATTAAACTCATGAGCCATACTATGAAGTTGTGGGAGAGAGTTATGGAACATCGACTAAGTCATGGGACTTCTATCTCTCCCAATCAATTTGGCTTCATGCTCAGTCGTTCAACTATGGAAGCAATCTTTCTCATTAGAAGCTTGATGGAGAAATATGGAGATGTGAAGAAAGATCTACACTTGGTTTTTATCGATTTGGAGAAGGCTTATGATAGTGTTCCAAGAGATGTCTTATAGAGAGTGTTAGAACAAAAGAGAGTATCTATTAGGTACATACAAGTGTTGAAAGATATGTATAAAGGAGCAATTACTATTGTGAGCACAATGGGAGGGGACACAAGAGATTTTTCTATCTCAATTGGATTACACCAAGGTTCAACTATAAGCCTTTACCTTTTTAGATTAGTTTTAGATGAATTGATGAAACATATATAAGAGAGTATCCCTTGGTGCATGATGTTTAGAGATAATATAGTTCTTATAGATGAGACGCGAGAATGAGTAAATAGAAAGTTGGAGATTTGGAGAAGTACTCTAGAGTTTAAGTTAAGCAGAACGAAAACAAAATACATGCATTGCAGGTTCAGTGAAGGCCGAACTGGTGATAAGGAAGGAGTTAGTTTGGATGGAGTGGTACTGCCCTAAAGTAATCACTTTAGATATCTCGACTCAATCCTTCAAGTAAATAGGGGATGTGAGGAGGATGTTAGTCATAGGATTAAAGCCGGATGATTGAAGTAGAGAAGTGCCACGTTAGTTTTATGTGATCGCAAAATTTCCAATAAGTTAAAAGGAAAATTTTACCATACAGCCATATGACTGACCATGTTATATGGTAGTGAGTGTTGGGCACTGAAGGAGTCGTATGTGTCTAAGATAAGAGTTGCGAAAATGAGAATATTAAGGTGGATGAGTGGTTATACTAGACTAGATAAAGTCCGTAATGAGAGTATTAGAGAAAAGGTAGGAGTGATGCCAATTGAGAATAAATTGAGAGAAGAAAGATTAAGGTGGTTTGGTCATGTGAAGAGTAGACATACGGAGGCTTCAGTTAGACAAGTAAAGCACATTAGGTTAGAGGATAGAAAGAAAAGAAGGGGTAAACCTAAACTGACTTGGAAAAGAGTAGTACAACATGACCTAGAAGTATTACACATTTCTGAAGATTTAACCTAAAATCTTTTAGAATGGAGAAAGAGAATCTATATAGCCGACCCCAAATTTTTGAGATAAAGGCTTAGTTGAGTTGAGTTGAGTTGAGTTAATCCCTGTAATTTAATTCCGTTAATTATGTTTAGTCCCATAATTATTTTTTTATATAAACTATCGTAATTCTCTCTCTTTATTTCTTTCTTATCATTTCTTATTTATATTTCTCCATATCTCTTCTTCTCTACAATCATACTCTTCTTCATCTATTCTCTCTTTGCTTTCATCTTTGAATAAAAGTGGTATAAGTTATCAACATTATAGTTACCAAATTTGCCAATTCCTCCCGGGTTCTGTGATCTAGTTCGTGCATACCAAGTCACTTGGGTACACAATTCAGATAGCCAAATCAAGAGAACCAATTTCAATCACTCAACACAAAATCAATGGGAAGAAGAAGAGGAAGAAGAAGAGGAAGAAGAAGAAGAAGAAGAAAGAACAAAAATGAATAAGAAGTAGCAATAAAGCCCAAAGAAGAAGAAGGTTTGAGTCCCAAATCAAGCAAACCCCATTTCATTCACTCATTACAAATCCAAAACCTAAGGGAAGAATAAGAAAAACACAGAATAGAGAATTATAACAAGTAGCAACAAAGCCCAATAAAGAAAAGGAGAAGAAGCATTTTGATGCAAAAGAAGAAGAAGAAAAAAAAGAAGAAAACAATTTTTTCTCTAATCTCTAGGCATCATTTTCTTTAAGATAAAGTTGGACTTTTACGTTTTTTGAATTAATATGTGTGTGTTTAGTGAGTCTTGGAGAGCAAATAAAAGGCCCATTGTTTTCATAATAAGGAAAGCCCATTGGTTTCATAATAAGGAAACTAAATTATAAGCCCTGCTCTAAAAAAACCTATCATATTTTAATATTATTGTATTTAAAATTTAATTGATAAAAAAAATTGTATATCAAAGAAAAATAATAAATTTTTTAAACTTTCTTTTTATTAAAAGTAATATTGTAAAATATATACATTATAAAAATTAAAAAAAAAAAAGAAAAATTAAAAGAAAATTATTATATAATTTAGTGTTTTAAACTTAGGATTATACTAAGTGTAATTCACATACCGTGAACTGAATTAATAAGATTCACAAAGCGCATTCTGAGTTGGCATTCAATCTAAACCTACTCCTCACATATCCTACATTTAGTTAAGTGGCGTATAATAAGTGTTGTGCACTGTGGAAGTGTGTAAACTATAAAAAAACAAAGCAAACACACAAAACACCAATATTTACGTAGTTCACCCTCTCAACATAGGGCTACATACACGAGCATGCCATCTTCCATTATCATCAATAATAAATCATCAATTACAAGCTCATAGTTATACTACTCATCAACCCAATTACACCCAAGAGATCCCACATTACATCAAATTGCTCATAGTAAATATATTAGTTAGTCCCTCTCAATCTCCTCTAAACATAACCCAATATATTTACTATTATAACACTACACCATAAATGGTATCTTCAACTATATGGGTAAAAGCTCTCTTACTAATAGACAAGAATCCCTTCCTCTTGGATTCTATGTCCTTTAAAAATCCCTTCCTCTTGGATTCTATGTCCTTTCTCTACCTTAGGCCAAAGCCTCTCTTCATTGCAATGGGCAAAACCCTCTCATCAATGGGCAGAGCCAAATCTGCAGCAATTGGCAAGGCCCCTTTCTACAATGGGCAACAGTCTCACTTCATGAGCTAAAAGCCACTCTCTTTAACGGGCAAAAGCCAAATAACCTTTTCCATCATTCTCTTATTTATATTGTTAATTTTTTCAATTCTTATTTGATTAGGAGTTCCACTCGATTTAAGAATAATACTAAAATAAGAGTTTTACTCATTATAGAAAATGTTTCTCTATCCTATTGAAGAATATTTCTTCCACTCAAATTAGGAAAAGATCTCTCTTCAAATCCTATTAGGATTTTGAGTCATAATTCTAACAATCTCCACCTTGACTTAAAATCCATCAACCATTGCATACCTCAATTTCTTGAGTGTCATCAAGTCATCAAACCATCAAATCTCCATACTTGAGCTTGAACCCTTCAAATCATCAATTTTTTAATCTTCATCTTGGGTGTAACTTACTTCATTCTTAAAAAAATCTTCACGTTATCAATCATCTTGATATTGCATCAAGAGCTCCACCTTAATTTCAACTCTCCACCACCACTAGTATTGCATGTGTGATTTTCTACATGTCGCAACAGCTCCACTTTCAACCAAACTCACCAAGATCATCCCCATGCTTTGATACCAATTTATTGTGCACCGCGGAAGCATGTAAACTGCAAAGAAACAATATAACTATATATAATTTTCTTTTTTAAGCAAAATATTCAAATTTTCTTTTTAAATTTTAATATATTTTTATATTTATCATCTGCAATATGCATTTTAAATTTCAAAAGAAAATTAAAAATGAAGAAAAAATTTTGCACAATTATAATAAATTTAAATCTTAAATAATAAAAGTTCAATGTAATATGAATCCTATATCTTGATTGATTGCAATAAAATCATTCCCACTAACACAGATATATATATATATATATATATATATATATATATATATATATATATATATATATATATATATATATATATATATAAAATAAATACTAGCACCACATCTAGAATCATTCTTATGATAAAATTTAATTCTATTCTATTAAAATAATTCATTTAAATGAATTTATAGGAAAATTTATATATCTAGAATACATTTTAAAATGATAAAATTCATCATAATTCTAAAACAATTGATAAGTAAAATTAATATATTTATTTTCATATTTTATCTTTATTCACAAAGAAAAATAAATATAACTTAAATAAGGATTTGCTTTATATATTTAATAGAAATTTTTATTAAAATAGTTAAACTCTTGCAAGATCATGTTATTTTTAACATGAATTCATTTCTTTCAAAATGAATTTTTTCATTAAAAGAATTAAATTCTAACAAATTTAAACTTGATCAAATAGAATTTAATTCAATTGAATACTTTTGTTTTTAGACTTTTCAAACACATAATTTAGATGATTGGAAAGAAAAAAAAAATATTTATTAAGTTTATAAAATAATAAAATTACGATCAAATATCATTGTTAGAAATTCAACATTATTGAACTTTCATGTTCAGTATCCTTCCTAGAACCTTGCAATCTGTTGACTGGCGGAACCAAACGAAGGCATCAAATCACATCGATGAGTATTTGAAGAAGATAAAGTAATTAAATGTAACAATAAATCAAAATAAGAATTAATAAAGTTACCAAAAAAATTATTTGACACTCAAAATTACAAGAAAATTATAAAATTGATCTTTATAAATTGATGGTATAAATATGTATATAATAATAAAATACATAAATTCATGTTATTTTCACTATTAAAAAAGAAAAAAAATAATAAATTTATTAATGTAAATTTTTTTATAATAATAATTATTTTTATTTTTTAAATCGAGTGGGAATAAGGCACGTAAAGCCATATTATTATAAATGTTATTAAAAAAGGAAATTTAAAAAAATTATTTTATTATTTTAATATTTTAATGGTTAAAATTTATTGAATTTAATTT
The DNA here is from genome assembly GCF_030052815.1 of Hevea brasiliensis. NCBI lineage: Eukaryota > Viridiplantae > Streptophyta > Magnoliopsida > Malpighiales > Euphorbiaceae > Hevea > Hevea brasiliensis. The sequence goes on from NC_079505.1 coordinate 24,307,350, forward strand.
TAAATTATTTTTTAATACTATTTAACTAATATACTTAAAAAGTAATTTTATCGATAACAGTTTCGATAAGAATACTAAAAGTAGAGACTCAATTTCCTTATCAACTAAAACTGTGAGCAGAAGTAAAAAATTTAATTTACAATACTCAATCAAAATATATGATTTATTAATAAATTATTTACTTAGATTTTAATTGAAGAAGTTGATTGATAATTCTATAATAGTCAACTGATAGAATTGTTTGTTTCATAATTATTAAATAAAAAATATTAATAAATACAATAATAAAAATTCTTTAATTTTTTTTTAAAATTGATTTACTAAAAATAAAATGGAATTGTTATTAATTTAAAAATATAATGAATGATTAATATAATGAATTACTAAACCTAAAGTATATTGTGGTCTAATATTAAAAAATTCATTTAATTTATCTCAAATATATTTTTTTTAAAATTATAAAAAGTAAATTCAATGAAAATTATAAATTAAATTAAATAAATGACATGGTTTAATTTCTAATATTATTATGAAAGAAATTTTTTTTTTTAATTTGAGTATAAGGACATTTCAGTAAAAAAAAATTTCCAAAATAGAGAATTATGTTAGAAGAAGAAAACTATTAATATTTTAAATTAATTAAAAAATTGATTAGAGAATTATGTTAGACTTACCTTTAATGATATTATCATTAATTATTATAAAATTTTTGTAGCCATTAAATTTAATATTTAATTTATATATATATATATAAACAAAATAACTATATATTATAAATTATTTGATGTAGCATGTGTTTCAAAACTAATATATAAAAAAGAAAAGGATTAATATAGTATTTAGTATTTTCAAATAATATATAATTATATAATTTTGTAGTTAGACTAACTTGATTTCATTTAAAGAGATTTAAACATCATCCCATATCGTCTAAATATAAGAAATCAAAAGGATTAATATATATGTTAAAAAAAAGAAAAAAGAATTAATACAAATCGCTTTAAAATAAGCCAAGTTAACAAGAGTATTTACCATGGAAAGTGGTTCAATCCCTTTTAACTACTTTTTCCAAGTTAAATAGGATTGAGAACCCAAACCTCTCAAAATATCACTTTCATTGAAAGTATACCTCAATATTGAGCCATACAAAATATCACTTCCAATGAAATATTGGGGCATACAAGATATCACTTTCAAGTTGAGATGTCTGGATTTGAAAGACATCTTTCAAAGTAACTTTCCATGGAAAATTAACTTGAGCTCTTGCCAACCCTTGTATATATATTTATATCAAAAGCTTTATGCAAATGCAAATCATTTCTATCTGTACCTCAGAAGTAATACATCTAAATCTACCACAAACATCTTATATAGTTATTTGAGCAGCTTCAGGGCCTCCTTGGCAAGCCAAAAATATGTGTAATAATCTCTTTCCTCTTTATTTAATTTCTCTTGCAATTTCATTTTCTGTTTTAACAGGTTAGACACTTCCCATTTTCCCTCTCTCCCAATATGTGTAACTTAGCCACTCCTTTTCATCTTTTCGGTATAATTTGTTTTTCGATGGGTTATTTGTTGTAAGCATGTAATAAGGACAATTATCTTCCTTTTTTTAAAAAAAAATAATTATTTTTTGTTTTTCCTTCTATATACTTAATTTTATAAATAATTTTTTTTTAAGTTGTTTATTAAATTAATCATAGCATTTGCTTAAAATGATAATTATGTCACTAATCATTTTAATTTTATCAATTATATACATAATCTTTTAAGTTATTATCAATTATTACTAAAACTGAAAAAAAAAATGCTAAAACTCTCAAATTAATACTATAACACATATTTTTAAAGCCAATAAATTTTGATTTTACATAACCCACTAGACACAACTACTTGTAATTTATTTTAATTCATTTATAAGTTAATTTGAATCAAATTCAGATGTGCTCGAAATTTACTATATCATCATACTTATATAAGAAAATCTTTTTAAAATGGTAATTTAATTTCTTTTTTTTTTTTAGTATGGAGATTGGAGGAGTTCAACTCGAATCTAACTCTACTAGATAAACTACATGTCTTTAGCAGAACCAAGTTCGGTTGTAACATAACATATTTAATATTAATATTTATGTGGCTTAGTGGTTAGAAGTTTTAAGCCACATTTTCTTGAGTTAGATTCTCAACTCCAACATTTTTTTTCTCCTTTTTATTAACTTAACTAATCCTAGCCATCCCTTCCATTTCAGATAATCTTAGCCGTTTAAATCTTAGTATATATTTATTTAAGCCTGACCCTACCCTCATCATCACACGAGTGCTCATCTCCTCCTCATTTCTGCCGATTATGGATGTCTTCCCTGCCACCTCCTTTCAATATAATTTTTTTCTCCAGCAAACCCTTGTAGTCCCTTTCGATTTCTTCCCCATCTATAGATTTCTTTGATTTAAAGCCCCTTTATTTATTTTTTTTTTTTATTTATGTAGCTCTCAATATCCTTTCCATCAACACCACTCCTCTCATATGCTTGTCCTTTCTCTCCTCATTGGGCAGCACTCTCCTCTGTGATTTTAGGAGTTCTTATGGCCCCAGTATCAGCAACAATTCTCCTTTTGCATAAGCAAGTCATAGGTAGCACAGAGGTCAACAATTCTCCTCTGATTTTTGGATGTCATTTTTTCTTACTAGCCCAGATGGAAGAATCTTTTACATTTAAATCCATGCTACTTAATGGGTTCTATTAATTTGTTCGGTTTGTAATTAATGATATTGTATTTTGGCATTTAGCTAAATACAATAGATTTATTCTTTTTTTTTTTTTAGGCCTTTGCTGTAAATACATCAAATTTGTTATTATTAATTTTTCTTTATGCGTTTGCTGTAAATCTATGCCTTGCGATGCTTGAACCTTGATGTTGAATGTGATAAATGTGCAGTGAACCTTTCTGTTGCTTGCTTCTGTTTTCCTTCGGAAGATATAGACTTTGTTCATTGCTTTTGTTTCATCCCTATATATTACTCTTTGAACTAACTATTTTTAAACAACCTCCTCCTCCCTCTTCTTTTGTATATATATAAAGCAGGACATGTAATGAAATATTATCTACTCTTCAAATATTGGCTTCCCTCGAAAAACAACTATCTTGGGAAATGAAGATGTTGGTGATCACTCTAATTAACTATGCAATAGCAATGGCAATTGAACATGAACTCCAAACCCATCCCAACTCAAATTACAAAAAGTGTGTTGAAAATATTCGTCTCCTATTAGGTTATATGGCAATTGTGCTACTTGCTTCGATTCATGTTCTCACCTATGGTGTGTTACTTCTGAGTTTATGGGTCTACTTGGTTATACGAGTAGCACGCAACCCATATCAAGACTTATATCTCTTAATAGGCGAAGATTTGCAACACTTAAGCTGAAGATGCAATCCAAAGGTTATTTGGCAGGCAGGAGAAAGCTACTGAATCAATTGTCTAGCTAGGTATATCATTCTAGTAAACATGATTTGTCTTTACAATTTTAGATCTCCATATAAAATGTATGATTTTAGTAATAATTTTAATGGTTTGTCTAACTAGGTATATCATTCTAGTAAACATGATTTGTCTTTACAATTTTAGATCTCTATATAAAATGTATGATTTTAGTAATAATTTGAATGGTTTAAACATTATACTTTAATCCATATTAATGCATATGAGTTGTGTAAATAGTACTTGGTTGTAAAATTTTGAAAGGATTTTGATTGAAAATTTGAAATTTATTTATGTATTTCATGATTGAACATGTTAGAATAATTGTCTATTGCATTGTTAAATCTCCCTCTCATTTGTAATTTTTTATGCAAAGAGAGATTTTGATTTATGTGTTGTTTGTAGAGGAAGAGATAGAGAGAGGGAGAGAATTTTTCTTTTTTAATAGCACTAAGTCTAATTTTGAAATATTTTATTACAGTATCTAAGTTGTAGACATAATACAAATACTTATCTCCCTTATCACGGCAAAATACCCATCTCATTCCCAGGATGTGTTTGAAAATAGCATTGGCTATTGAACATATACTCAAAGCTTGTAAATCAAATTGTATTGATCTTAAGCAAATACCTCCACAACCATAAACCCTCTGTTCAAGCTCACCTTAAATCAGAACTACATATTCCAGCAGACATGTCCCAACAAAGAAGAAATAGAGTAAATAAAATTGAGGAAACTTGAGGAAAAGAATCACCACTCACCATTGAGGTAGAAAAAAAAAAAAATCCACAACCAATTTTACTACTCCAACATCAATTAGAAGACACAGATGTAACACGTCAATAACACCTCAAACAAGTCTGTTCCAAAACCATAGGAATCAAAATTAAAAAAGAAAAAAAAAGACCAACAGCACCCAATGATAGAGCAAATCAAATTGCGGCATTAAAAAGACGAACCTGACCAAACCTAATCTCGTTTAAGAAAAATAACAATGTTAACTCATCCGATTCAGAATTCGTCAAACCTAGCTGCTTCCCAGTCTCCAACATAGCCGCTTCAGAATTTACATCCAAACTTGCATCATCTCGAGAATTTTGGTCCTTTGCATGCTTAAGAATAACCCAATAGATGTCACTCTTGTCTGGTTGTTCAGTCACTCAATTTCCACATTCGGCTTGAGGGAGACATCAGTAGAACTACTTCCACCCTTTCGATTGGTCCTACCCACTTTAATTTGTTTCTTTCCCTTCTTGCCTCCCCTGTTTAATTTGGGTGAGAAATCTATCAAATTAAAGAGAAGCTTCGCCTTGCCCCGCTGCTTGAGGATTCTAGAGGCTCAAGTTTTGAGGGAAAGCACACCCTGGTTTTTATCCGCTAAAATGGATGTTGGTAAGAGAGGCTCACCTGAAATTTCATGTCTAGATATTCTTCAGGATTTGGGCTGTTACGAGGGATGAGATCTGAGTTTTTATTATCTTGTAGAAGCCCGTTATATTGTAAAAGCTCATTAGCCATGGGCTCCTTATAGTAGCTCAACCATTACTCTGTAACTCACAATCTTCCAAATTAAGGGGAGGTGGAAGAGAGAGAGCCTCATAATTGTTATGGCTCTCCAGAAGCTCAAGTAAGATACCATGCAAGATATCAGGAGAGACACCATCATACTGGTTACAAATAGGATGAAGGCCATGCAGTAGCTCTCCACTCTTGGAAGCCTCAAAACTGTCTCCCGTTAATAAGGAATCAGATAACTCGGCCTCACTCACTTGGTGACTTGGAATATCATACTCGTTCTTCTTGAGTATTGCCATTGATGAAATCTGTTTCAGGGAATGAACTCTCACTCGAGGAATTCATCATTGGTCACATAGGTGGAACTTTAGAGGTGATGAGAGCTTCACCACAATTGTCTTCAATAGCCGTCATAGAAAATTTAGAGTTTCCCACATCAATTGTTGTGATTTTGTGAATGAAATTCAGAGATGAGGTAGATATAAGCACTCTTGCAATATTTAGTCTATGCTTCCTAGATGTGCTTTTGTATGTAAAATCACCAAGAAAAGAGCAAATCCATGAAAAGAACTATGTGTGCCAAAGCAATAACGGTATTCTTTGCAATTTAATCTAAACAAACCGAGTGGTTGTGTGTTTTTCACTCCAAGGGCAGATTGACTTGAACCATTGGTTAACTAATCTTTGCCATTTCTAATGAAGTTCCACATTTCATCCTTACTCCCAAATGTGACAAGGATTGATTGAATAATAGTATGAACTCTTGTTGTCTGAAAACAAGATTGGATAGAAATACCATGGTCTAATGATGCAACGTCCCCCAGAGCGTTAGAAGTCAAGGGTTTTGCGTTAACAACAACCCCTCGCAAATAAAGCTCAGTGCCATCCCTTACAACCATTTTTTCCTTCCTTTCCTTCTCTATCATTGTGGTTTTAGGCCTGTAGAAGAATTTTTATTCAGTTTTCTTGATCCCCAGACGCTTGGAGTTTCTTTGATACAGTGAAGGAAATGCTCTCAATTTGTAGAGGCCTATCCAAATGTTGTTCAGATACTTTAGAAACTCAGTGCTGCGGAAAGTTTTCTCTCTTTTAAATGACTCTCAATAGAAAATGTTTTAATCATACAGCAACATAAAATTACAAGATACAAAGACTTATATTGAGCCGGTTGGCAACAAAAACTAGCAAGCAATGTGATTGTTTGAACAAATTAGTCTTAAAACTCTTCATCGACATTACCTGCATATAAATTTTGGGATCTCTTTTCAACTTTTTAAATGATCTGATCTCAATAGTTTTATAATATAAAAATATTTGCAGGTTTTAGATATCGATGCAAATTCAATATCTAATGAGTTGAATGATAAAAAAAATCTGTATAATCAACTCCAATTAATTTAAATTTAAAATTTAGTTATTATTTATTTGTATTTATAATTTGAGGTTGCTCTTGAATTTGTCACATACTATTAGACTCTAACTCATTTTCTTTGTGATATAACTCTTCATAATCTCTTAAGTCTTGGAATTCTTTATAGGGCTTGTATTTCTAACACCAATCAAAATTACTTGAGCTCTTTTAATAGACCGGGTCCACCCTACGAAAAATAAGGGTTGCAATAAAAAATTGTCTTGAAAATCTCGGAATTTGGGCTAGAGTTATAGCCTTACCAAATCCTTGTTTGGCTTCGGCTTATAATAGATGGACTAATTAAAAAATATTGGAAAAATTATTATTTAATTTTTTCCACTTTAAACAAATCTGACAATTTAGCTTTTTTTTTTAAAAAAATACATTAATTAGTTATTATATTTTTATTCTATCTACTCTTTAGTCTCATTTTTATAGTTTAAATCAAGTTTTCTGTTAGTCAATGTATTTAAAAGAGAGTAATTACTATTACAAGAACTAAAACATTCAATACTTATAAAATAGAGTGACTGCATAGTTGTGTTTTTAAAATTACAAGGACTGAATATAATTCAGACTAATACCTAAAATGTTCAAAGGACTAAAAAGTAAACAAAACAAAAATATAGAGACTAATCCTAAAGACTATTGTGTAAAATCTTTCGGTAGAAGGAAGCTAATTGAAAATCCTATTGTCTACATGCTATGTGGCTTCTTTTAATAATATATTGGTTTAACTTTGCTTTGAACTTTAAACTCTTTAACTTTTTGCCATAATTGGTTCAATAATAAGACCTGGTTTAAAAACTATATTTTGAATTAAAAATATTTGTGAGTAGCAGGTTATGTGAAGTGGGATTGTCCAACATATAGATCTTATTTTATATACCCTAATCAAGATTATTATTTGATTAATCAATTTTTATATTTAGAAAATATTTGGATGTTAAAATCAACTATTTTAGCTTAAAATTTTATATGGAATGGGTGTAAAGAATCAGATATGATGCTTTTTTGTAATGGAAATAGAAAAAGGGTGGATTCAAAACTTTTGTTGTTCTGTTGCTCTACATCAGAAAATTTGTAGAAATAACTCCTAACAAATTACTTGTGCATTTGAACTACTCTTAAAATTAACAAGTGAATTATCATTCCATATGATTTTCTTCCATTCCTACCCACGTGAAATGTTCGGAGCTTTATTTAGTTTGTAGAATTAATTGTAGAATTAAATAACATGGAAATTAAATATAATCATTCATTAAATTTGTAATTCAGAAGAATATATATTCTATACAATAACAATGTTTTTTTTTAACAGTAGAAAGATAATAATTATTCCATCTAAAAGTTTTGATAAAAATATTAAAATAATGAAATAGCTCTTTCTTGATATTATTCCCATCTTTTCATATACTATTTCACAAACCAAACAAAGCATAGTTAAACAATTTATCTACATATCCAACTAATGATTAGGCCTTGTTCGGCAATGTTAATTGTTTTAATACTTGTTAGCTATTTTAGTAGCTATCAGTTGTTTTATTAATTGTTATGTATTAATGGTTAGCTATTTATATATTGATTTAAAGCAGAAATATTTGGTCAAAATAGTTGTTAAATTAAATATTAAATATAAAAATAGTTGTATCATCTTATTATTGACCCAAGTCAAAACGCTCACTCAACCTTTGAAATGTAGAAGTTAACTTTTCATGAACCACTCCCTCAACCTCTAAAAGCTAGTGTTAATACTATGCCACTGAACAATATAAATAAGAGAGAAGTCAAAGTACTAAATGTTACTTTAAAAACTATTACCAAACAGGACCTTAATGTAACCAAACTACATAGAGCATGAAAGATGCTACAAATTAGGGATCTCTAGTTTTTGATTCTAATCAAATTGAACTAGATTAATTCAAATTTTTTCTTTTTTTTTAATTATTAATTTTGGTTTAATTCATTTTTATAAAGAAGTTTTAATTGTTCAATTTGGTTTAATTTATTTAATCAAAAAATCAAACTAACTGAACCAACTAAAATTTAAAACTCATAAGTGAGCTTAAACCTTAAGTGTAGCCCCATGTTTGCCCAGCCACAATAGGCCTTGTCGTAGTGTTAAGTCTCCATCTTCAATTGAATCATTGTTCTACTCTATAGACTTGTATTTGCCTCCCTCACCCACCCTCGTCCCTTGCCCTTGACTCTTTGTTTACATCCAATTGCCTCATTCCCTCCCTATCAACTGTCTAACTGCTTCCCTCACCCTCGATCTATCTGTCTCACCTTGTCCCTCACTGTCTCTATCTGTCTCACCAACGCTCAGGCTCTCTTACCCTCGCTCTCTACCTCACCCCTGCCTTTTGCTCCTTGTCTCATTGACATCATCTAGCCTCTCTCTCTCTCTCTCAACGATTCCTTTGTCATTTGGTCAGAGTTTCAGTGGTTTGTGATTATTGGGTTTTGTTCAACTATTGACAAACTTATTGAAACTTTTGTGATTTTTGGGTTCGATTAAAAAAATGATGAATTAAACTAAATTAAACCAATTTAATTCAATTTAATTCAATTCTTCTATCTATTTTCATTTCATAAGATTTTGATACAGATCGATTGGGTTTGGTTTGGAACTGAAAAAATTGATTGCACACCCTACTTGCAATTATTTTGATTGTCTTCATCTTATAGTATCAACAATAAAATCGATGTGGAATTCAAATCGCTTGTATAAAACCAAGTGCCAAGAACTTGATGTATTTGATATTTCGTGCACAAAAAGTGGGGGGATTGAGTACTTGAAGATCTTGCCTAATCTTGTGAGTGCATGATTGTACTTGATACTGAATTAACCAAAACTTGAACCCGTGAAACTTGTGATTAAGGCATCAGGACACTCACATTTTAATATTATCCTGAAGCAATTGGTGGAAATGATGCATAGCTTTCGCAAATGTGGGAGCATATCTACCACTACAATATGCTGGAGATTCAAGCCCCCTCTGAACGACTTCACAAAGCGTAATATCCTCTATTTGCAAATCATGTATGAAACTTAAAAGATCTGCAACATAGCCAGTAATTTTACAAGAAAGAACTGTAGTCTATCTATACCTATACTCTTTCACTATTTGCTAGACTCCTTTCAATGAAAGCTTTGTCATCCTAAGGACACATATTCATACAAATATCATTAGAATGGATTCTTGTTAATTACATTCAGTAATTAATAGCACACATGCCAACAAATCAAGAGATAATAACTTTGTCCTTGGCACATGAAAAACAAATATTTAATCCATGCTAGTTTGAACCTAGAACATCGGTGAATACTTATTTTTTGACAAAAAAAACAAGGGGAAAAATCCCTGAAATGCCCTTCTCTACGCGAAATTATATAATAAAGCGGTTATTCCATGTTAGCATTTGACCTGAAATGGCAACCCAATAGTAGTTAGACATGCGCAAATGTAGTTACTATTTTTTAATAAAAAAAAATTGTAATGTGGTTAAAAATTTTTGGGACCTAACCATGTATACATGTAAACCTATCCATGTATACATGCCCATTCATTATTGGGTTGCCATTCCATGTAGGATCCTACATGGAATAACCGCTTCTCTGTATAATTACTTCTTCTCTACATCAGAAGTGATAACAATTTGAGCATGTGTTATTGGTTAAAACCAAAGCAACTACTCAGTTTGGCATCTGAGAGAGAGAGAGAGAGAGAGAGAGACAGAGAGAGATAGAGAGAGAGGTAGTCACAATATTTATAGATCTTAAATATTACACAGTGCAAAATTAGTAAACTTGAGATGGTACCTTGTGATAAGCTTCGATAAAGTAGTCAAATATCACTTGGCATTTCATGGGTCCGAGAGGGAGCACAGGGTCAGTGTCCATCCAAGGTCCATATCTGTAAAACCCAGAAATGGTTCAGCATACAAAAGAATGGGAACAACAAATAAACCAGTCATTATTACAACTTCCACCCAATTATGTACCTGTTAATCATGAAATTAGGATAAACGAAAGCATATAAAGCTTTTGATCCAAGCCGACCAAAATCATCTTCACTTCTAGTTGAGCCACCTTCACATCTTTGGATACCGACCTTTTCGTATATCTATCTCAAAAAAAGTAGTAATTTAGGTGGAGGACAACTGCACTTACAATGAAATGTCACTATATATATATATATATATATATATATATATATATATGATGCTTTTATATAATAAATTGGGTTAATTTCAATAAAAGTCATTTTTGTCACTGAATTTCAATTTGTATTAGCAAAATTGCTCAAACCTTGATTTTGATTCAATAAGATTGCTTCTACTAAATTTTTGTAGACATTTAGCCAAATTCTTTATGTGATGATAAAATATAATAGCTCTAAGCCTACAAAAATATATTTGAAAATTTTTACTTGGTTATCATGTAAAAAAATATTATTTATATTTTATCAAAATCTAGCACTGATGAATTTATCAAATCAAATTAAATTTGGGTGATCTGTATCATACAAATTGAAATTCAGTGACAATGTTGAAATTGGAGATAAGTTCAATGACCATGAGCGCAAGTCATGGCAGTCTTCTAGATCTATCATAATCAAATGCTACAATTGATATAACAAAAACAAAATGTTCAAGAATGACAAGGAAGCACGAGATGCGTACTATGGTGGAGTAAGAATCAAGCTTCAAACCAGATGCCAAAGCTTTATGTGCACATGGGACATGGTAGCCACCATCTAAGTAGTTGTCGCAAAACACCTGAAAGGAGGAAGGGGAATCAGCAGTCCATGAAATTAAATTATACAGTGCAATTAATGGATATTAATTTCAGTGTCTTAAGTCTATTGTAGAGTTAGCTCATTGCCACGGACAAGGAATAGATGAATTAATTCACTGCAAGAAAACATAAAGGAGTTAAACTGGAAGGGCCCACATTCACCTTGCATAAAGGGTTTCCTGTCTAAAATTATTTTTATTAAAATCAGATGCTGAAATTCAGTACACCTATATTTAAGCATCTTACCTTCAAGTTACATTCAGTATCGTATACACGTCTACAAACATAACTCAAAGGAGAATCAACTCCATTGGTTTCGAGTGTATCAGAACAGCTACCAAGCCATTCATTTTCCACCATATTGCCATCAACTTCCTGATGAGGTGAATTCACTCTGACCACGCTGAGAAGAACTAATGGCCCCCAAGCAGCTACATTTAGTGGAGTGAGCCCAAACTCCTATGCTCCAAGGCAAGAGAAATTAACTAAATTATCCAATGATTCTAAAATTGCCATACATTAATGGAAATTGATTACTACTATAGCATTTTGCATACAATTACATTGAAATTTTGCATCCCTGTTATTCTTGTTGCTTTAAGAAGTGCTCCATCTAAACCATAAGTCCAAGCCTGCATAAAAAGAATGGATACACATTAAAACCCTGAAATAGCTTATTATAAGAATAGTAATGCTAAACTGCAGTATATTTATATGCAAAGTGAACTCAATTCCTTCAGTTACGAAGTTATGGTTTAATGGGTGGGGTTGGAGAATGAAATGAAAAGAACACGAGATGTTACCCATGGTAACTTCTTAAATTCTTAAATTCTAGAGACATGAAAGGTTGTAAACAGTCATATACCATGTGCTAGACTGCTAGTGAATAATGTAAAGCTTGGCTGGAGGAAAAGAAAATGTATGATAGAAAATGGACCAAGAAAAAAAACAAATACCACAGTAGCACAGCCTAACATTGCTCCCACCAGTTAGATGATGTAGCAGTTGACGTTAGAATTCATCAATCCATGTCAACTACATAAGCAAAATTAGAAAATTTAGCAACTAAACAATGTTCTAAAAGTTGTTCCTAATCTAAGATGAACCATGATGTTTTGGCAATGATCATATATATATATATATTCTTTTCCCCTAGTATAATTGGAAAAATGGAAGGAGCAAGACATATGACATGTCACAAGCCTTTTCCACCGAATGCATCTCTCCATAATATGAGGTCTTGTAAACCATGTATCCTGATCGTTAAACTTTGAACATCATTTACCTATGATATGAATTTGCCATATACTCATTATTAACAACATGGTGAATCACAAAGCATTATTGCAAGATATATATATAGACACACACACACACACACACACACACACACACACACATATATATATATTAAGCTGAACCTATACTATTCTTTGTCTACAATCAAGATTAAAAAAATTGCAAGAAAAGGGGCTGAGCGAATTCCACAATGTTTGCATGAAGCAGCACAAGTAAACTCCAATGGTAAGGGCATGCAAAGCAAGGCTTTTTCCCACTTCCTCATGCAAGAAGAGAGCCATGATGGCGGCACACATTGTAAAAAGCATGAACCTTGCCATCATCATCTCTACACACAAGAAATTATACATTTCCAATTCTGCCAAAGCAGATCCTCTATTAGGTTCTAAGAAAAAAGGGGACAAAGATATGTTGTAATGCATACAAATGGAAGTCATATTCAAGCGTTTCCCTTTCTTCTTCTAAGAACCGAATGGAGCCCGAATGATTAGCAACATTCAAATGTAAGCATACTGAAAGAAACCAAGAAAAATAAAAAAAATAAAAAGAACTAATTTTTCTACCTATATAAATGTGCCTTCCAGTGAAAAAGTCACGAGGATCCTTTATGTGTTCAGTGTATCCTGAAATTCAATATACAACCCAAAAATTGGTAACTAAGATTCTACTTCCCCTGTGTTATGATATGTTTGATGTATGCTAATCGCTAGGAGTTGAAGACTCTATGCATAATGAAAATACAAGGCAAACCCAATTAAGATTTGAATTGAATTTAGTCTTAAATTGCCTTATTTGATAAAATCATAACAAATTATCAAATTCCTTGTGTTATTACATGTTCTAAGCAACTTGAGACTCTTTTCAAAAAAAAAAAAAGAAGGAACTAACCAACAGCCTGCCATCCTCCATAGAAGACACGATGGAGCTCATAATCGTAAAATGAAGGGTCGGTGTACCAGAAGCTGGGTGGAGTCACGGCTTTCTCTATAGGGATACGAGGGTCAAATTCATCGACTAGTTTCTGACAATGAGTATGGAGAGAGCTTGGATTGTGAAGAACACAGCATAAGACCTTGAAGGGCCGATTTTGAGCGAGAATTGGACTATGAGTTTTAGGTTGAAGCCTGCGACTGGTGATGAGCTTCAAAGGGATCACTGCAGTGGCGATGGCCATTGTCTTCGCTACGACGGTTGCTTCAAAGTAAACAACATCGATATTCCAGTGTACTCATGTGTCCTTCAGCTCTGGTTTTGGCGTTCCTCTGCCTGGAAGCATGAAAAACATAAGTTGATGATTGAATTTCAAAATTTTTCATTTAGGGTCACATATATAATGTAAGATTCATTTTTATTTATTTGATTTCAATGATAAATAGCATATTAAAACTCTTTTAATATATTTTTGGATCTATATTTGTCATTTAAGATTTTAGAATTAATCAGATTAATTATTAGAACCCTAGATTTGATAAAAAACAAGTGCACTAACCTCTTGATGCACTGCAGTGTGTTTGCACCTTTGGAATGCATCTTTAGGATACCAGATGTTGTCCCTCTAGCTTGTCCACACCAAGATCACCTATGGCAGCCCTTGAACAGCTTCTAAAGCTTTTTCTATGAATTAGAAAATCAAGTTTTACCTCTTGAGAGATTACAGATGTAAACAGGACACTGAAAACGATTTCTAGTATTTTTAATTCAAGAGATTGTTTGCTAATCTCTTTGAATTGATGAGATATGAAGAAGAAGAGAAGGGAGAAGAGCCTTTGGGTGGCGCACCAATGAGGAGCAGCAGCTTGTGTATTTTGTTCTTTCATCCTTACACTTATATAGCTAGGTCACCACTTAGAACCCTTACCACATGTCACCTTTTAATTAGCTCTAGGTTTAATTGACCCAATCACATTGTGCCAAGTGTCAAACCTATATTTAATCTTGACTTTAATCATCTTACATGATTAAAAGACATTTGGCAAGCTTATGTGTAGTTTCATGTGTCACCATCTCATGGTGCCACATATCATCCTGTGAAATGACCAAAATGCCCCTGTGTCTTAATTTTGAGTTCTCAATCTAAAATAATTATTTCTCTTACTCTAATCAATTTATATCAAATATAAATTAATTAATTAATCTCTATTAATTAATTTCTCATTAATTAAATTCATATTTAAACACTTTAAATATAAATTTAACTTATACTATACATCCAATAACCTAGATTTGGTTTTAAGTCATGCTAGAGACTTTGCAATCTAATTGCAAACCAAACCTATTTAATTAATCAATTAAACTCTTTAATTAATTAATTAAATCATTTTTAATTTGGTGATTACTTGTGTATGTGTGTGACTTACTAAGCTCATCACTAATTAACAATGAGAGATGATATCAACTCTTAATATCATCAGAACTCTTTCTTACCATAAATGATTTCTCTAAATCATATTATGCACCTCATAGACCATGGTTAACATCTAGCATAGCATGTCATGGCCACCCAATCAGTAATAAGGTTTACCTTAAATGAACCTTTAATCATATGTTACCATGCATTAGAATCTCTCTGTTACAAAATCCCAATTCGAGCTGGAGCATGGTTTATGTCAAACCCCATCTACTATGAATATTATGTTCTCTTTTAATTCCAATTCTTGATTAAAAGATTTTTCTCATCAGAAACTCTTTTCTGATTAAATCTATCTGTCCTGGCCAGGAACTAGAAACATCAAGAACAATTAAATGAACATAGGATTTTATCCCTATTTACTTAGAGGAATAGATTACATCTTGATCAACACCTACCTCCATATATAACTAGTAGGAGCCAACACATGTCCATATACCCATACACAGTACAAGTATGAAAGCAGTATCAAACTCAAACTACCTATATACAAGATAACTGTGCTATCTCAGGTCTAAAGATTATATACACTGATATGATTTATGACAATGCATTGACAAGAGTAAACTCCATATGCTTATCATAAGTGTCACTGGTTCGGCCTACTTATCATGTATAAGTGCCTATCATGTTTGTTATATGGCATGAGACTCACCATTTCATCTTATTTATATCTCATATAAATAACTTGGGAACAAACATGAATACAATCTTTCTGGATAAGTCATGCCCTTATTGTGAAGTATCCTTGATTATGAACCTATTTATGATACTATGTGCTAGAAATACTGTCACTCATATTCTCAACAACTTAAGAATAAAATTTCTAACAAAATATCAATGGACCTTTTCTATTACACATAAATATATTATGTAAATGGAAAAGTGAAAATGCCTTTTTTTTTATTAATAAAAGATGTACAAGATACATACTAAATGATATGCTCTAGGGCATACTACTAACAATCTCCCACGAGCACTAGAGTCATTCATTACAATATCTTAGACCCATCTTCTCAAGATGTTAGTCTAGCTGAGTCTGTGACATAAGCTTAGTGAATGGATCAGCTGGATTTTCAGCTGATGCTATTTTCTGTATGGCTACATCGCCTCGCCCAACTATTTCTCTAATAATGTGGTAGCGCCTTTCTATGTGTATGGATTTCTAGTGAGACTGGGGTTCCTTAGCCTGTATGACTGCTTCATTATTGTCACAGTGAAGTGGAACTGCTGACTCAATGGAAGGAACTACTGTGAGTTCTATCATGAACTTCTTTATCCAAACAGCTTCCTTTGCAGCATCTAATGCAGCAATATACTCAACCTCTGTAGTGGAATCTGCAGTCGTACTCTATTTGGAACTCTTCCAACTGACTGCACCTCCATTACAAATGAACACATACCCAGAGGTAGACTTTCTATCATCGATATCTGATTGGAAATCAGAATCAGTATAAGCATTCAATTGCAAGTCACCACCTTCATAAATCAAGAATAAATCCTTAGTTATTCTCAAGTACTTAAGGATATTCTTGACAACTATCCAGTATTCCAAACCTGGATTGGATTGATACCTGCTAGTTAAACTAACAGTATATGCGATATCCGGCCTAGTACACAACATTGCATACATTAAACTTTCAATAGCCGAAGCATATGGAATCCTGGCCATGTTATCTCTTTCTTCAGGTGTCTTTAGAGACATCTCTTTAGAAAGGTGGATACCATGTCTCACTGGTAACAATCCTATTTTGGAATCAAGCATGTTAAACATCTTTAACACCTTTTCCAAGTATGGACTTTGGGATAAACCAATTATTCTTTTCATTCTATCTCTATAGATGCGAATCCCAAGAATATAGGTTGCCTCCCCTAAGTCTTTCATGGAGAATGTATTTGATAACCATACCTTTACAGTCGTCAACATACCTGTGTCATTACCCATCAACAGTATGTCATCCACATATAAGACAAGGAAAGTGATAGCACTATCACTAACTTTCTTATATACACATGGCTCATCCTCATTTTTGATAAAACCAAATGACTTAATGGCTTCATCAAAACGGATGTTCCAACTCCTCGAAGCTTGTTTCAACCCATAAATGGATCGCTTTAGCTTGCATACCTTGGAACCATCTTGGGAATCAAAACCCCTAGGTTGTTCCATGAAAATGTTTTCTTCAATGTATCCATTGAGAAAAGCTGTTTTGACATCCATCTACCAAATCTCATAATCATAGTATGCAATTATTGCTAATAGAATCCTAATTGATTTAAGCATGGCAACAGGCGAGAAAGTCTCCTCATAATCGATTCCTTGCCTTTGGCGAGACCCTTTCGCTACTAGCCTTGCCTTATAGGTCTCTATCTTTCCATCAGAACCAATTTTCTTCTTGAAAACCCATTTGTTCCCTATAGGTACAATACCTTCAAGTGGGTCAACAAGATCCCAAACTTGATTCTTATACATAGAATCAATTTCGGATTTCATAGCATCAATTCATTTTGAAGAGTCTATATCTGATATAGCATCTTCATAGGTAAGTGGATCATTTCCATGATCTACTTCTTCATGAGTAGACAACTCTTGTTCTTCTTCATGAAGGAAACCATATCTCACTGGTGGGTGAGATACCCTGGTTATTCTATGAGGAACAGTTGTAGATGTTTCATCAATGGGTGTAGGTTGGCTAGATTGATCTATATCCATCTGATCTATTGGTTGGTCAGAATTCTCCAATTCTAACTCTATTTGCCTTTCTTTGCCTCCTTCTTGAACAAACTGTTATTCAAGAAATGTGGCATCTCTACTTATCACAACCTTTTGTGACGTAGGTAAATAAAAATAGTATCCAAAACTATCTTTTGGATATCCAACAAATTGACCCTTTTCTAATCTGGTTTCCAATTTATCAGTGTTTAGCTTTTTGATATAAGCTAGACAACCCCAAATCTTAACATGCCATATCTCATAAGGTGTGGAAGAAACTGATTTTGATGGAATCCTATTCAGAATATACAAAACTAATTCTAATGCAAATCCCCAAAAAGAGATTGGCATATCAGTATAGCTCATCATACTACGTACCATATCCAATAAGGTACGATTTCTCCTTTCAAATACACCATTCAGCTGTGGTGTTCCTGGAGGAGTCAGCTAGGAAACAATGTCGTGCTCTCTCAAGTATTCATCAAATTCAGAACTCAAATATTCACCTCCACAATCTGATTGAAGAGCTTTAATACTCTTTCCTGTTTGATTTTCTACTTCAGATTTAAATTCTTTGAACTTTTCAAAGGATTCATGTTTGTGTTTCATCAAATACAAATACCCAAACCTTGATTTATCATCAGTAAAGGTAATAAAGTAATGAAAATCACCTCTAGCCATTTCCTTAAATGGATCACATACATCATTATGTATTAGCTCCAAAATATTTTTAGCCCTTAGCCCTTGTCCAACAAAGGGTGATCTAGTCATTTTGCCCTGAAGGCAAGATTCACAAGTTGGAGTAGGATTAAAGCTCAATGAGGATAGAATCCCCATTTTCTCCAGTTTTGCAATCCTATCTTCTGCAACATGACATAACCTTAAGTGCCAAATATATTTTGAACTTGAGTTGATTTTCACCATGGCATTGCATTCATTTAGATCACTTGCATTCATTTTGTGTTTATCATTATTATCCAAATAATAAAGACTATCATTCATATAACCCGAACCAACATATTTATTTCCAAAATAAATATTACAAACATCATCTGTGAACTGAAATTCATAGCCATTTCTAGTCAAACTAGATATAGAAATGATGTTCTTAAAAGCATCAGATACATATAAAATATTATCCAAATATAAAACATGTCCAGACATGTAAAAAGATTTAGATCCTATGGTTAATGCTTCAACAGTTGAGCCATCGCCAATCCGGAGTCTAACATCTCAAGAACGCAAGCTGCTACTATTTGTTAGTTCCTGCATATCATAAGAAATGTGAGAACTGGCACCAATATCTAAAACCCAAGCTGTAGATGAACTATGAGTATCATCAGAATCTAAATAACAAGATATGGACATACCTTCCGAAGGTGTATCCTTCTTGTTCTTCAGAGAAGTAAGATACTCTGGATAGTTCCTTTTCCAGTGCCCATCCTTCTGGAGTGGAAACACTTTCCTTTGCCTCCATCAGCTTTAGTCTTCCCTTTCTGTTTAGCTATTTTCTTGGAAGGACCAGGAATCTGAGGTTACTTTTTCTTATTGCCCATCTTCTTATTGGACTTTCCAGTAGAAAAAGATGCAATCAAAGCTACCTCTTTTCCTTTATTGCCCGGCATATTCTTTTGGGCAATAATCAGCATGTTAAGTAAACCAGCCAAGGTGCATTCCTATTTAGTCATATGAAAATTTGTCACAAAATTCCCGAAAGACTCAGGAAGGGACTAAAGGATCAAATCTGTTTGTAGTTGGAAATCCATGTTAAAGTCAAGATGTTTCAGCTGCTCAATCAGCCGAATCATCTTGTGGACATGATCCCCAACATTCTGTCCCTCAGACATCCTCATGCGAAATAGCTGTTTAGATATCTCATACGTAACATTCCTGCTGTGCTCACCATACAACTCTTGAAGGTGAAGGAGGATCTCACTCGCACTCTGCATGTTTTCATGTTGCTTCTGTAACTCATTACTCATGGAAGCAAGCATGTAACACTTAGCTCTCATATCATGCTCCTTCCACTGGTCCAAAGTTTTATGTTCTTCTTGAGTGGCCTCTGGAGGTAAGGGACCAGGAACATTTGAGTCTAGAACATATCCTATATGTTCAAGGTTCAGGACAAGTTTTAAATTTCTTAGCCAATCAGACAGATTAGATCCTGTCAACCTATTGCGATCAAGTATGCTTGCAAGGATATTGGATGGTGGTGGTTGTTCTGTGCTCATTATTATCAGAAAGTTAACTGCAAAAAATAACCAGATTAATTAGTAAATGTATCATGTAATTAACCAAAATGATTATGGTCTTTTAATCAAATTGGTCCTCCCACTAACTTAGCGAATCCTACACTTCCAAAGTAGAAAATGGAAATCCTAGTTGGATGGATTTCTAGTGGGTGATTGAATTCTTATAATTCTATTGATCATCCTCAGGTACATCCATTATTGGAATTACAATAAACTATAAGTGAGCAACTCCTTGCTCATCACATCTCATATGGGGTTCAATCCTTTACCTAGCCCCTAATGCTCAAAATCTCAAGTACATCCATTATTGACTTATCTTGCATTAGTTAAGTTGATCCCATTGAGCCAGTAATTATGCAAATAATTTTAATGTCCTCAGGTACATCCAATATTGGCCACCAAACCATTTGCATATTTACAACATCTCATGCTTAATAATTATTCTTAAGAAAATCTCTTAAATTAATTGCATCATATGCAACTATTTAAAATTTCTTAAAATAATTGCCCCAATGGAGGGCCCATGTTATAATTATTTTAATTATAGCATTTCCAACTTAATCATTTGTTTGAAAGATTTTATGGTCATCCTAATTACTATTAAGGTCTCACTTTGCACATTATCCATTTAGCATGCATATATCATATACTTGCATACATTATATACTTGCATACATTTACATACATCTCATACATTCATGGATAAACAGTAAATATAGTATGATCATGGACTTTCTAAGGGATTCAATTCTAAGCCACCAAGAATTGAATCAGAGTATTCCTAGGTGCATTTTATTCATTTATATTACAAGAGTTGCTGAAGGAGTACATAATCAACACTTGATCTTGAATTCCTCCCACTGGTGCCACCAATGCTCTTGACCTCCTTGATCTTCTTGAATCTAATTACATAGTAATCCTTGGCATACCAAGGCGAATTTACAAGAACTAAATAAATGAAATTACAATCCAAAAATTATTACAACCTTAATAATACATGCCCAAAATAAATTCAAATAAATTAATTAAATTACAACTCAAAGAAACATAAAAGAAATAAATTCAATCACATTGGTCTTTTATAGTCCATAATCATCCATCATGCATATCACTATTTAACAATTAAATAAAACATACATACTTAAATTAAATTGAATATCTCATATTCAACTTAAAAATCTAAATTTGAATATAATTCAAATAAATTTAAACATTCAGATTTAAATCACATTCAAACAAATTTAAAAATTTAGATTTGAATCACATTCAAACAACTTTAAAAAATTTAGATTTGAATCATATTCAAACAACTTTTAAAATTCAGATTTAAATCATATTCAAACAACTTTAAAAAATTCAGATTTAAATCATATTCAAACAACTTTAAAAATTCAGATTTAAATATGATTGATACAACTTTAAAAATTCAGATTTGAATCACATTCAAATAATTTTTAAAATTCAAATCTGAATCACAATTTAATTATGTGATTAAAACTCTAATTAAATAATTTATTTAGATATAAAATGGACATAATTATGAGCATTAGATTATACAACAATTGCACAAATATTGCCCAAAACCATGCGCACCATAAAGGATGAACAAACTTTGCGCACAAAATGGTGTTCATCACCAAGCCGCCACCTTTCTTTGCAACCAGCAATGGATCTATCATCTCATTATTATACCATACAATTAAATCATATAATCAACAACCTAAATGGCAAATATAGTGGCCCTGATACCAATTGAAAGGAGCGGAAGCATGAAAAAC